>NW_008632282.1:6988-7286 GCF_000691845.1 Merops nubicus
CCTGGCAGAGCCGATCTGCCGGGGCGGCGGGACACAGCTACAGCCCAGCTGGTACCGACCGCCGCTGTGGGGACAGGGCAGGGCTGGCCTGAGAAACACTCTCCACTGGTGACACAAGGACAAGCATCACCCTGGCGGCTTAAAGAACGGAATGTTACAAGTTTGAGATTTATCAGGAAAACAAGGCCATAAATAAGCAGAGAAATGGCTGCCAGTGAGAGGGAGAATTGTCTGCGATGGCTGTGGGGCTTTTCTCCCGGCGCCCGATCCGAACGAGGCGGGAACACGGCAGCGGTCA
>NW_008632283.1:0-212 GCF_000691845.1 Merops nubicus
CGCGGCACGGGGCGAGGGAGGAGGAGCGGGGCAGGATCAGGGTGAGGAGGGGTGTTGAGGGGCATGGATGGGAATTTTGGTTCACTCTGTGAGAAGGCGCTCATGACGTTTTCAAGCTTGTGTTGGAGGCACCACAAGGGCAGGATAAAGCAGAAGGTAGAGGGCCCTTGCTGTCTTCTGGCAGCCATGAACTTAATTTAAATCCTGTATCA
>NW_008632283.1:396-795 GCF_000691845.1 Merops nubicus
AAGAAGTGGCCGGGGGGTGTTGATCACCAAGCGGGTAAACACGGGCCAGTAGTGTGCCCAGGTGAGCAAGAGGGCCGATGGCATCCTGGTTTGTATTAGAGCTGGTGTGGCAAGCAGGCCCAGGGAGCAGATTGTCCTTCTGCATTCTGCATTGGTGATCCCACACCTTGAGTACTGTGTTCAATTTTGGCGAGCTTAATGCAAGAAAAACATGGAGGTGCTGGAGCGAGTCCAAAGTAGAGGAATGAAGCTGGAGAAGGGCCTAGAGAACAAGTGTTCTGAGGAGCCAGTGAGGGACCTGGGGTTATTTAGTCTGAAGAATAGGAGGCTGATTTGGGACCATATCTCTCTTTACAACTACCTGAAAAAAAAGTTGTTGAGAGGTAGGCACTGGTCTCT
>NW_008632284.1:0-788 GCF_000691845.1 Merops nubicus
GCCGGAGAGCTGCCAGTTCCGGATCTCGAAGAGGTAGCGCGGGTAGTCACGGATCCGCACTGCGGGGCGGAGGGAGGGCTGAGACGGGCACCCAAAGGACCCTGCCCCAGTCCCCAGCTCTGGGCCACGGCAGGAGCTGCCGTCCTGTCAAAAAAAAAAAAAACCCATTGCCACTTCGTGGTTACCCATCACGTGGTGCCAGCAGGTCCCTGTCCCGAGAGCCCCGGCCACACAGCCACCGTGCTGCCCTCCACGGGCACCCTCACACAAAGCAACTCACCAAAGAAGCTGCCAACTCTGCCCTTCATCATGCGGCACCACTGCGTGACCATCTCCAGACCCTCGGGGGGAAAGGGGCTGACACCATCCATGTCCCTCATCTGCTCCAACACGCGCTCCGTGCCATGGAAGGACTCGTCAGCCATGGCCACCAGCTCCAAGTGGGCCAGGGTCCAGTGTTGGCGTAGAGGCGCCGCGAGCGCTGGATGTAGATCTCTATGTTCTTCTTCTCCAGCGAGGCGTAGAGCTCCTCGATCTTGCGGGCGGGCAGCAGCTCGCCATGCTGCTTGCGCAGCGCGGCCACCTTGGCGTCCAGCAGCTGCAAACGCTTGGCGCTCTCCTTGCTCTCGTCCTTCATCAGCTCGTAGTTGTCCCGGAGCTTGACCTCGAAGACGTCGTCCAGGAAGACCCAGGAGAAGTGTGTCACTTTGAGCAGGAGGTCGGGGGGCAGCGCGGTGCTGGCCGGGCGCCCGCGCCGGTGCAGGCCCTTCAGCCACTTCTGCACGCCC
>NW_008632285.1:0-10854 GCF_000691845.1 Merops nubicus
GGTGGGAGCCGGTCATGCCACCTCTGGCCCCTTGGAGCGAGGGGCTGCCCGGGTGGCTGGGTGGGGCTCGGTGGGACAGCCCTGCAGCCTGTGCCGCTGGCCTTTGTAGGCTCCAGCAGTCCGTCAAAGTCAGGTTGGATGGAGCTCTGAGCAACATGACCTAGTGGAAGCTGTCCCTGCCCATGGCAGGGGGGTGGGTGTAGGGGATTTTTAAGGTGCTTTGCAACCCAAACCATTCTGTGATTCCGTGATGACCTCCACACCCATGTGGGTTGCAGGGCCTGCTTTACCTCACAGCACTGCCTGTGTGCTGTGAGACCGCCTGGCTCATGTCACATGTTGCCTTGGAGGGAGATGAGAAGATGCTCAGGTATAGGCTTTGCTGGCAATAAACCCCACCAGTTATACCTATATGCAGACTTTGGGCCCGAGAGTTGAGTGAGTAGGGTGAGACTATTTCACACTATGTATGTATACACATGTATCTATCTACCTACCCAAGATGTAGCTCCTGGAGGGAAACAGCTTTCAAATAGGATGTGTTACTGTAAATGCGTTTTCACAAGACGTTTTGTGGTATTGAGTAGACATCACAAAGCACCGACAGAAACTTAGAAAAAGGCTCACGCAGAGGAAGGCTGCTGCTCTTCTCTTGGTATGTGGAGGGCAGTTTTGGATGAAGAAGCTGCACATTTCCCAGCTCTGGATGTTTGAGCACCATGTGAGTGCCATGGCCATCGCCTGGGTTGTTGCTGCGAGGTGGTTTTGTGTGGAGGTGTGCACTGGGCTCTGCCACTTGCAGCTGTTCCCACTTTCCAGGCTCAGCAAAGAAGAGGTGGTTGCTGAGGCTGGTGGACCAAAGTCAGCAGCTGGGCTCTGCTTATCCCCTCTGGGTTTTCCTTTCTTGTGCCCATCTCTCACTGTGATGGGTTTGTGGGCTCCAGCTAACCAAGTTGAAGTCTTTGGGAGTGGCATTGCTGCAGAGTGCTGTTGACACAACTTTCTCACAGTGTTTACTGGGGGAGAGGACAGCCTTTATATGAACTGGATGGAGGAATGGATCTAGGTTGAAAAATGAACAAAACCAGACAGTAAAACCTTTGGAAGTATTTTTAAGCCGTGCCAGGTTTCTCCCCAGCATATCACAGCTGTCCTGGCACCATGAAGTGGTGCAGGGGCAGGAGTGAGTGGCAATGGGGAATGACACTGATGAGCTGCCATCAGCTCCCTGGCTGCATCCCGGAAGCTGCTGAGGAATTGCTTGGGATCTGTGTGAAGTCTTACATCCCCCATGGCTCCCAATGGAATGCCTGGCATGTTTCTCAGATGTTTGTTGCCTTGTCTGAAGGAGCCTGAGCTGGGACAGGAAGAGAGTAGGAGCCATGTTTTCTGTTGTCACCTCTCGCTCTTGGGGGTGGATTATGTTGGAGAAGCCCAAGGGCATCGAAGATGATCTCTGCTCATGATGGCACTGGAAATGTTAGCAAGGGCTTCTTCCATCCTTGTGGCGCTGGGTGTCCCATGTTGTGCTGGGGGTTGGGCACCTCTCCCTTCCCTGACTGGGGCTGTGGGCTGCTGCCTGCGCGGGGGTATGGGCAGTGCTCTGCCCACACCAGTGGGCTGTTCTGGAGAAGGCAGCAATGCAGATCCTTCCCGGGGGTGAGGCAAGGGTGTAATCCTTCTGCGGAGCTGGGGATGTGCGGGGCTCGCTGCCCAAGCGGCAGCCGACTCAAGGAGGAAGAGGAGGAGGAGGAGGAGTAAGAGGGCGGTCAGGGCAGCTGCTGGCCAGAGACTGCTGCTGCCTCCCCTGAGCACTTGCACGTCCAGTTTCATAATCGGATTAAGGCAGCGGTATTAGAGAGGAGGGATGGGTCAGTGGGACAGGTTTACACTGGGGCTTACACGGAGGGGATTGAAGTGTATTTTTTAACCCTGCTCGGAGCGGTGCAGAGAAGATGGGGGCAAGTAGCACCCGCGGTGATGTGCTGGCTGGGGAGGAGAGCAGCCCCAGGGTGGCTGGGGGATGGGACCCGCTGCCCCTCCCCCCGGGAAGGCAGCCCTGCTCAGGCCTTGCAGTAAATTTGCTCTAATTACAGCCTCCAGCAGTGGGAAACCTCACTTAGAGGAAAGGCTCCTCTGGGGTGGGGGCGGGGGTGCTTCCCAGGCAGGCTCTGTTGTCTGAGGCCTCCGCTTCCCCTGTCGCTGGGAGGCCCCTTATTCCTCTGCCCTCTCCAGCTTTGCTGCTCTCCCCCCCCTTTAATTCTCCTCTCCTTTGAGGCCGGGATTTGGGAACAATGCCTCTCCCGCTCCTTGCCCCCCGGCTGGAGCCACAGGCAAACAATCGGGGTCGCTTGCTGCCAGGGGCCGGGCCGAGGGAGCTGCGCTCTGCAGCACCTGCCCCGGGCTGGGGGACTGGGCTGGTTGTGGCCTGGGGAAGGGCCTGGCGTGGTGGCCAATGCGTTTGTGCACCTACACTCCATTTCCTTCTTGGGCATGGGAGGTTTCATCTTGAGCCCCTCAAGTTCAGAGGCCTGGGAAGCTCTGTGCAAATGTGTCGGAGGACACTGGTGGCAACGGCAGTAACCTGATTGGGGCCCTTCTCTTTGCAGGTGGATGATGCAATGCTGATGTTCGACAAGACAACCAACCGACACCGAGGTGAGAGCGGCCGGCTGGCTGTAGGAGGGGGTTTCTGGAGGGTTTGCCCCTTGCCTTGCCTAGGGAGGGGCTAGCATCCCAGCAGCAGGGGATGCGGGTCGCAGCTGCTCTTTATCTTGCCTCCAGTCACCCTATCGTTTTGCATCTGCATCTTTTACTAGCGTCCCTCGCAGCACAGAGAGCTTTTGTCCAGTGCGTTTCCTGTTCTGCAAACTCGCCGAGTTGCAGATATGTGAGAGGAGACGTCCCCCTCCCCTGCCCATTTACCTCCATGGCTCCAGCCCTCACTGTGTGTCTTACCTTGTCCTGAGTAATCTGAGCTCCGGGAAAGCTGACACGAGAGCCTGACGAGCTCTCGCTTCTCACCCCTTCCTCGGCCCAGGGCCCGCTTGTGCTTACAGGTCACCTTTTCTTACCCGAGTCTTGCTGCTGGAGTCTGGTTACAGGATGGGAGCAAGGCTGTAATATTTGTGCTATCCAGACCCAGCCCAGCCATTGGCATCCCAGCCTCCCGCTTCGAGTCTTCAGACCAACTGCCTGGTGGCATGGCAGGGCTCGACACGAGCATTGCACCGGCTCAGGGGTTTATTGGCAACAACTTAACCTGCAAACTTAGCTTTGGCATCTTCCAGGTCAGGGCCAGGAACAGCTCTGTGCTGGGCCACTCACATGTCCGCCTGTTGTTTGAAGCACTTCCAAGCACCTCTGCCCCCAGGTCAGCGAGGGAACACTCCCTTCTGCTCTCACTGCACTGTGTGCCCTTCAGGTTTTTGCTTTTTTCTAAGGCTGTTAAATCTACTTCCATTGCCTGCCCTTGTTGGATGTCCAGCTTCAACTTAGAAGGGAAGAAATGTCAACCTCTGTTCCTCCATGGATGTCCCCCAGTCTCTAGTCCAATTGAAGAGTTGTTGGGTGTTTCAGGAGTGGGGAGAGCTGCCAGCTGCCGTGTTGGCGATGAGGTGCTCTGCCCAGGGTGCAGCAGGCCTGTGGGGGGCATCTGATGGAGCTCAGGAATGGCTTCAGCATCAGGGTTTTGCTCTTGAATTCCCTTGCTCCTCTGATTGAGGGTGTTGAGGTGAATAGTGTGAAACTACCTGGGCACAGACAGATGGAGGAATTTATGGAGAGACTTTTCTGGCAGTATGGTGGAGTTCTTGGCAGCAGATCCTTGTCTGTTTTTAAAAGTTATTTTAAAGCACCGTGGAATTGGCCAGTTCTGGAAAGCAGAAAGCTCTGCTTAATCCCAGCTTGCTTGTAAGGCAAAGCCTGAAGACATCCTCCCACCTGCCTCATTTTTCCGGAAGCGGCTGCAGTCAGCTGAGAGGAGTTCATTCTGCCCACCCGAGCTGGTCTTTGCCAGAACTGTCAGCAAGGGGGTTGGTGAGAGAAAGGAGATGTGAGAGTGGGCCAGGGGCCAGGAATGCTCTGTCCTGTTTTACCCCAGATACTAACCTTACTTTGGTGAAACTTCGCAAATTGCTTTGCTTGTGTGTTTCTGTCTTGCTCTGTACAACTGTGTTGCTGACACTTGCCTGCTTATGCCAGGCTTTACGGCCAGCGGCTGGTGAGGAAACGTGCAGGGTGCTGTTGCTGGTGGGGCATGTTTTGGGAGGATGGTGATGTCCTGGCAAGCAGCTGTTTGTTTCTCCACCGACCCTTTGTGTGAGCGTTTGCCAGGATCCTCCCCAGCATTATCAGCCACACAGCTGCCTGGCAGATAGCAAAGTTTTTAAAATCCCAACAACTTGGTTTTGAAAGCAGTTGGGTTCAGAGTGGGTGAGAAGTACAGGACAAAGAGAAAAGGGGAAGCTGTAAGGGGACAGTCTTGTTCTTTTTGTGCATAAAAGCAGGATTTTCTGGATAGGGAAGATGAGTGGCATCTGGTTTTGGAAGTGCCAATTGTACCATTCTTCTGCTGCCAATAGAAGGATGGGGGCAGTGGGTGCAAACTGCGCAGAGCTCTGACCTGATCAAGGAGTTTTGCCTTTTCTTCAGGGTTTGGGTTTGTCACATTTGAAAGTGAGGACATTGTGGAAAAAGTGTGTGAGATCCACTTCCATGAGATCAACAACAAAATGGTGAGTGTCTGGGGCAGAACCCAGGGGAGAAGGCACAGGGGTATGGGGTAGAGCGGGGCGGTGGCACAGGGACAGGGCGTGAGGCACTTGGGTCCTGATGCACTTGGGAGTTGGGTGGAGTCTTTTCCCCAAACTAACTGCAGCCAGTCCGGGGAGGAAACTCACAGTGTGGAGGGGAACCAGCACAATGCTCAGCTTTCAAGAAGAGCTAACTGTAATGAGGGATTGTGCAGTACTTGGAAGGTCTGAAGTTACATGAAACCTCCTGGTGGCCTGGGAGGGGGGCAGGTTTTACCTTTATTCAGAAATGAGGAAAGTTAGGTTTTGAAGCCCTGGTGCAGAGCTAGGCAGAGCGTTGAGGGCAGCTGTAGGGAGGGAGAAGCTGTGTTTGAGCTCTCTGTTGCCTGTGGTGGCTGCAGGGCGAGGGGCAGGGCTAGCAGCGTGCAGTCCTGCTAGAGAAGGACACCAGGCAGTGGCCAGGGCTGGGGAGTGTCCCGTGGCAGCAGCTCCCTGTGGCCATCGAACCTAATCCTTCCTTTCTTGTGGCAGGTGGAGTGCAAAAAAGCCCAGCCGAAGGAGGTGATGTCCCCGACGGGCTCGGCCCGAGGGCGGTCCCGAGTCATGCCTTACGGGATGGATGCCTTCATGCTGGGGATCGGCATGCTGGGTAAGCCCAAGGACACATCTCCTGCCCGGCTCCCGGCCGTGCCAGGCAGCAGCTTAGAGGCTTTATTCCGAGAGCGGGCAGGGCGGCCAAGGGCAGCTCTCCCCGGTGCGAGGCCGGGGATGCTGGCAGGGGGGTGCCCGGACCTGTTTGCGATCACAACTTGCCCTCTGGTGGCACCTGGAAAAACTGCAAAGTTGTCCCTGCTGCCCTGCAACAGCCAGAGGTGGCTGGGCACAGCTACGGGCTGGGCAGCTCTGGGCCTCTGCAGCTCCCTTAATATATGGACAGCAATTCTTTCATGCCTCTCGTGGAATAGGATGTAACTGCATAGCTGAACCGAGTGTGGAGTAATCTGTGCCCAGGCACCTTCCTCCCACGCTTCTACAGGCTTTCACATGAATGGGTTGATTAAAGAGCCCCTGAGCTACCACTTGAAACCGCAGTCCATATAAATGTCCTCACTGCCATTTAAAGACTTTAAAAATGGCCTGAAAATTCTAGTTAAGCTTTATCTCACTTTGTTCCCTCCCTTTCAGGGACAGCAAATGTTTGGTATTGCAAGGAAAACTATAAACTTATTGTGGGACTGTCTTGTAAGAAGAAATCGGTGACAAGCAGGCTGGGTTTCCTGTCTGTCAATGATTCTAAGGCAAATGTGTTCATATAAAATATATTAAAAAAAAAAGTCCTTTGCCTTCACTTCCCAGCCTACAAACCCTCGTGTCTGGGTCTGAGAGTCAAGTGTGATCCTTCCAGCATGGGTCCTGGTCCTGGCTTCTCTCCCTGCCCAAGTTTGTTCTAGCCAGGCTTGAGCTGACCCAAGAGCACACTGTTTGCTCAGCATCAATGCTGATGCTGCTGGGCAGGGTGTACTCAGCCTGGTTCTCATTGCTAAGCCTGCTGAGTAGCAGTTAGTCACAGAACAAAACCCCAAAAAAGGCATTTTTCCCGCAATGTTTTCACTTGACTTATTGAAGGAAAATACATCTTCAGGCTGTGGTTTTGGGTTTTTCCTTTTCTAAGCCATCTGAATTTTAAAGCTGCAAGGCCCAAGCTGAGTCACTGGGCAATCCACATACTCGTGTCTTGAGAGACCTCCAACGGCACGCTCCTCTGTGAGTCAGTGCCCTGCATTCTGGGCGCCGTGCTGGGGGCAGGTGCTCAGCTCTGGGACGGGCAGGGGTCACCCTCCCACCCAGCACCTGCTCTGCCGGCACTCCCCAGCGCTTCTAGTGCAAAGGGACTTGGGGCCATTCGGCCAGTCACGTGCCCCCCACCTCCCCGAGCTCCTGCTTGTAAATCCAGCTGGTGCCTCCGAAAGCCTTAGTCTGCAGAGCTATGAGTTTCTGAGAAGGAAACTTCCGTGTCCTTATGTGTTTAGAGGGAGGAAAAAAATTAAACGGGCCTGCTAAAACTGTCCTGCAGAGTTGTGTGTGCTGTGCGTTCTGCCCAGCAATCTCCTGGGGTTTCTGCTGTAGCCCTCTTTGTGCTTTCTGACACCCAACAGTCGTGCTGCGTGAGCAGGCAGGCACTGAGGACGTGGACCCGGCGGGCTTGCAGTAACTGAGCCCTTTTCTCTTCCACCAGGTTATCCAGGCTTCCAAGCTGCCACCTATGCGAGTCGAAGTTACACTGGCATTGCACCTGGCTACACTTACCAGTTCCCTGGTGAGTGGTGCTCCCTGCTCGGTTTTTTGGTCTGCCTTCAGGTGACTGGAGTCACCCTGGCATGATCCGTGACCCAGGCTCTGCCCCTTTCCCCTGTTTGGTCTTTCTTTAAATTGGAGACGGATGTGGAAGGGGGAGGGGAGAAGCCCTGGAATAGGTGGGAAGAGTCTGTCCTTCATTAGGATTATCCTCACACTCCGGTGGCAGGAAAAGCCCAAGGCTGCTCCGACACCCTTTATGTCAGCCTCCTGCCTAGGGCTGCTGCTGCCACGCAGAAGGGCCCCTGCAGCTCTGCCTGTCTCGCTGCCTTTGTGTGTGTCTGTCTCTCTTTGCAAGAGTTGCCACCACTCGGAAAGTAGCACAGAATTCTAAACTGTGGCTTTCCATGGGCCAGGGAACTCCCTAGGCACCCAATATGCAGTCACCTGCAATGCTACAGTTGTGTTCTGTACAGCACCTGGACCACTCGCAGCCTCCAGAAAGCATCTGTGGGGGCAGCGGGCTGCTGATCCTCTGCAAACTGGGTGGTTTCAAGCTCCCAACCCCGCCATATGCTCAGAACATGGATTCTGTGAGCGATGGCTGGAACCTGCTGTGCGGCAGATGCTCACAGCTTTCT
The DNA here is from genome assembly GCF_000691845.1 of Merops nubicus. Lineage (NCBI taxonomy): Eukaryota > Metazoa > Chordata > Aves > Coraciiformes > Meropidae > Merops > Merops nubicus. Next base: position 7,691 of record NW_008632285.1, read on the forward strand.
GGGGCCTTTTCTCCCTCCCATTCTCTGTGAGGCAAGGGAACGAGGCAGAGCACGCTCAGGGAAAAGATTGTCTTGCTGTTTTCTAGAGAGGTGGCAACTCTGAGCATCCCTTCCTTACTCCATCCCTGAGTGTGATGGTTTATATATGAAGTCTTGATGTTAGGGACTGGGAATGGGAGGTTTCCTCTTTGCCTGAGTTGAGCCCAGGCTGACTATGGCTGAAAGTTGCTGCTGCCTCCTAGCTCTCTGGAAGCTCTCCCTGAATCCAGTTTATGGGTCTCAGTTGTAGTGGCTTCAAGTGCCTCATTGTAAAGCCACGCCCAGACGAGTGTGGCATCCACTGAGTGCCCACAGGCATGGCAGCTGAGAGGTCAGCTTGGATGGGTTGCAGAGCAGTGCTCCAGGGCTGACCCGAGGCTGCACAGTGAAGCTTGCACTCATCCTGCCTTGGCCAGATTTATTCTAAGGATAAACCAATCGTTTTAGTCTCCAGGGCAGGAGTCCAGCACCTTTCAGCACCAGTTATAAATTAATTTAAAGAAGACACTGGTCTGGTTGCAGCCTGGTTGCAGGCTGCTCCCCCAGCAGCCCCTGGCTGCCATCTCTCTGCGGGGTCTTCCTTGGGGCATTTGATGAGTTCCTAAGCTGTCTTGCCTTTCGTTTTTAGAGTTCCGTGTAGAGCGGACCCCTCTCCCGAGTGCCCCCGTCCTCCCCGAGCTCACAGGTCAGTCCCGCTCATTTCCTACACTCACAAGCTGGAAGGGGAGAAGGGGGCTTTGGGCTGTTCCAGTGCTGTCACTGCTCCACAGCCTGGTGCAGTTAGACTGGAAACATTCCTTATTTCCTCTTCCATCTGTACAAGCTCTGTCCAAAGCTGGGTCTGGAAAGATGGAGAGGCAATCAGAGCCATGTGTTTGCCTCCGAGAAGGGCAATGCAGGTCATACCAATTGAAGGCATATAATCCTTAGATGGTGTTTCCTGCTGCTTGGCTTGGTTTTAGCTCCTTGCCCCAGGCTGGGTGTAAACCAGATATGGAAAACTGCAGAGAGCAGTGTGACTTCTCAAAGGTCTACAAATGACCTCAACCTGAGCTGCTGCAAGGACGAGATCTGGAGTGCTGGGAGGAGGGAGAGGGTGTGGGGGCACTCCTGGCTACTCTGATCCCATTTCCCTGTGCAGGAGGGTCTGCAGGGAATGCTGCTTCTGTTCTGGGTGGTGCAGCTCCCCAGCTACTCCCACAAAGACTTCCTGAGCAGGAGTGAGCATGGTGGGACTCTACCCTGGAGTGCTCATAGGGAACTGTGGAATGAAACAGGGGCAGAGGACCATTCCCCAGAGACTAGTCCTGGCTCAGTGTCCTCACTGTGCAGATACCTTCTGTATCCTCGGCCCCTGGGTGGTGTGCAGTGTGTTCTCTCTAGGCGATGCTCCTTTTGTCTACTCTCCCTTCCATGGCCATGTTTTCCCCAGCTCTGTTGTGTCCATGATTTTTGTCGTAGAAAAGCAGCTCTGTGTAGTACCCTGCTCCCCATGTGCCATCTCATTTCCACAGTGTTCCTCCTCTCCAGCGCTTCCTTGCCTCCACCTCTTTCAGGGTTTGAATCTCTCTGCATTGGGGGGTGTGGAAAAGTTTCCTGAGAAGCTCTCCTTTAATTATCAGTACCAAAAGGCTTGAAAGGGGGTTTCTGTGGCACAGAACCATGTCGATCATCAGGGAGCCTTCATTCCTGAGGATGCTGAGGTTGACAGCCACCAATGAACAAGTTGCTCTGAGGAAGGAGACCAAATCCTGACTCCCTTATAAAACCTTTCCGTGACACCATCTATGCAACTACATAAGCCCCCAGCCCCCTCATCTTAGCCTTTTGGTTGCCAAGCAAAGATGATGTGGGTCCAGTTGTTTATTTACACATGCGTTTTTCAGCAAAACCCATAAAATTCATGGAGGAATGTGGGTGACTTGGCAAAAGTGCTTCTCCCTCCAGGGTCCACCCACGGCTGCACTCTGCCTTTTCCTAGTGGGGGTGAATCGCCCCGGGCCTGGCTGTCACCGGTGGCTGGGGTGCACCAGGGCCCTTTACAACAAGAAGTTATTAATGCTGCTGTCCTGGCTGGGCGCCACGTTAGCTTACAGTCCTGAGTGCCTCGCTGGAGCAGCAGCTGGGGATCGTGGCATTCTTCCCTGCCCGTTACGCTTACCTACTGTTAAACAGTCGCTGTGCAGCCTCTTGGCTGGGCCGAGAGCTGCGGTTCCCACGTATAGGCTGGAGCTGGTCCCGTGGAGGGCAGGGCCCCTGCCTTCCCACAAAAGCCCAGCGAGCTGTGCAGTGCTCGAGGGCCCTTGTGCCTTCGAGTGGATGCGTGCATGTGGATGGGCTGTGCTTTACGGGCTTGGCAAGGGGAACTGAGATGAGGGGATGGCACAAGCAGGGATGATTGCTCCAGCATGCAGGGAGCTCACGTGCAGGTGCTTTGTCATCTCAGCACAAACCTGCTGTCTCAGCAGATAGACGGCAAAGGCAAGAAGGGTTTTTCCTGGAAAAAGAACTGGAGTCTTCTTGAGAAGATCTGGCCGCCTTTCTCAGTAAACCTGCATTTGTTCAGCTGTGGTTAGGGACTTCCAGCACTCGTGGGGCAGGGGGGTGGCTGCCAGCAGCCTTTCCTCCCCGGAACAGCATCTCTGGGGGTGATGCGAAACAGCAACACGCTCACGTTGGCCCAGGGCCTGTAATGAGCGGCTAACCCAGATAAAAGCCTCGTGTGACGTTTGCTTGAAACAGGCTGGTGCCTGCTACTAAATATTCCCTTATAAGCTTGTCTGGGTTTCAGCCTTAACGCAATTGATTTGTTCTGACCTCTTTTTATGGTGCTCTAAACAGAATCACAGTGAATTTCACATTCAAGCATGAAATGCTGACCCAGTCATTTTAAGGGCAAAGAGAAACATACTGGATAGATGCCTCCTGCCTGAGGGCTGGATGCCTGTGGCAGTGGAGTTAGGCATTAGAACTGCTACATATAAATTAAGACTTACTGTTTTAATTAAGCCGTTTCTAGTTCCTGCTCCCTAGGTATATGTTTCCTGCTTTTCTACAATGAACAGGAAGAGCTTCAGCAGCTCAGGAGCAAAACTCATGGAGGGGAGGATGGTATGTCTTCAGCA
>NW_008632285.1:10885-11409 GCF_000691845.1 Merops nubicus
ATAAGGAGAAAGAGGCTTTTAAGCTGTTATTCAAGAATAGTACCAAGGGAGAGAGAGCAGGGACTGAGCCTCAGGATGCTGAGCTGTCAGCTGCTGAGCTGCTGTGCTTCTCCACATTTGCAGCCAAAATCTGGATCTGTAGCTTCAGATTAACTGCACTTTGCAAGCTAAATAGTGACAGGATACATCTGAAATTGCCCACTTCTGGTACAGCTCTTCCACGTCGTGCCCTTGGCTGCTTCAGCATGTGGGCTTAGCAGAGCACTGCCAGTGAGTTCCCTGGACGTTTGCTGTGGAGGAGGATGCCAATAAACGCAGGGCTGTGCTCCCCCTTGTTGCCCCCTCGGGTGTCCTGTGTGACACGCTACGCCAGTCCCTCTGTCTGTGCCCGGTGTTTTTGCAGCGGGAAATAAAGGCTCCATTTGAGGGGGTAGCCCCAGTGCCCCTGAGATGCTCCTTCCTTCTCTTCCAGCGATCCCCCTCACTGCGTACGGACCAATGGCGGCGGCAGCGGCTGCGGCGGC
>NW_008632286.1:0-492 GCF_000691845.1 Merops nubicus
TATAGTTGGCCTCAGAGCCTTTGTAGTCTTGACTCCAAAATCCTAAGGGTTCGACCTTGAGTCTCTCCTGGTGCTTTCTATCAGAGGCTGCAGGTAGGACTATTACTCCCAGATGCAATATGCAGCATATTTTTAATGTCCTGTCCTGTTTGGCCTGTCCCAAGGGCTACTGCATGTACAATCTCTTGTTTGATCTGTTCAAAGGCTTGTTTTTATTCAGAATCGCAGTTCATTGTCACATCATAGAGGGGTTTTAAAATCTGACTGTATCCAGGAATATGCATTCTCCAGAAACCCAGAGCGCCTAGGAAGGCTTGTGTTTCCTTTTTGTTAGTTGGTGGGGACATAGTTGTCGTTTTGTTAACCACATACATTGGGATCTGGTGATGCCCATCTTGCCATTTAATTCCCAAAAACTGGATCATTCGTGCAGGTCCCTTGACCTTGCTACTTTTGATGGCAAAACCAGCATCTAAAAGGATTTAAATTATT
>NW_008632287.1:0-966 GCF_000691845.1 Merops nubicus
GTCATGGTGCCTGGGCCAGCCCTGAGGCAGGCCGTGGTGCCCACCACAAAGCCTGAGCTCAGAGCCAGCCTGAGGCTCAGCACAGTGCCCAGGGCCAGGCAGAGCCATGCCTGGTGATATAAAGTAGCTAACATAAAATAGAACTTATAAAGCTAACTATTTGTGTATTGATGAAGAATAACTAACATAAAATAGAGAAGATTTATAAGACTAACCACTTGTGTAAAGTAGCAAAGAACTGAGAAACTCATTGCCTTGCTGATCGCTGCAAAAGTGCTTGAAGAGAAGCAGATGCTTCTTTGATCTGCCATCCGAAACAGCTAAGAACCCCTTATCTGAGAAAATGGTTATAAAAGTCAGAATTCCCAAGCACTCTGCATCTCCTGGCAGAACAGGGGAGAAAGGGGCTATTGAGAACTAACAAAGAATAACACACACCGAGGAAACACAAAGTCACATCCCTCACCAAATTATCAGAAGAAAACACAATTACTAAGGGAAGGTAGATGTTCACCAAGGACAAGAACCAATCAAAGCCAGCTCAAAACTATAAGTGTGCCAAATAAACACATTCTAGGTGAAAGGTGAAAATACATCATGAGGAAGAGATACGGCCTTCATTGCAGAAGACCACCGCCCACGTCTCAGAGACCCTGGCCCACAATTACCAGGAGGATCTGCGCAAGCATAGGGAGCTGATAAGCTAATTATAATACGAAGCGGGGCTAATTATAATATGAAGCAGCATTAGGTAATGAATATGTATAGGCCAGTATGAAATGATTTGCCAATTCGAGTGTGCAGGTTTGCGGTGGAGCGATGCCCCGTGCAATAAACACACCTACTGTAGAACTTTCAGGTTACAGAGTCTGTTTCCACACCTCCCTGGAGCCCTGCTCCCACCCCAGGCCTCCAGCCAGGCCGCAGGGGCCTTGCCTCGCCCCTGAGCAGGGCAGCGGGTGACCG
>NW_008632287.1:1121-3250 GCF_000691845.1 Merops nubicus
GGCGGCTGTGCCTCCACCGGCCCCGACAGCGGGAGAACCAGATTCCATCTGTCTCTCCGTTCATTCCTGTTCTCTCTCCCACCGGGAGCCTTGCCGCCCAGCTCCCGCTGGCGTGCTGCCCTCTGCTGCTTGTTGAGGGTGAGGAGAGCGGAGCTGGGGAACGGGCCCGTCCGAAGCGTGTCCACCAGACGGTGCCTCCGTGTGTGCCTCCACAGCTGCCGGGGGGGTGGCTGCCCGAGCCCGGGGCAGCGTGGCTGTGGGCCGGGCTCGGGGGAGGCCGAAGCGGTGCTCGTGCTTTGTGCTGGGTGCTGGAGCTTGTAGCAGAGCTGACTTGTGTTACTGCAGGTGCCAGGCTGGGCTGTGCTGCCAGAGCTCCCACACAGAGCTCCCTCACACCTCTGCCTCTCTGCTGGGAGGAGTGCTGCTCTCATCCTGCTGTCCGACATCAGCAGCCCTGTGGAAATCCCTCTGGGAAATCCCAGGTCTCTCCAAGGACCAGCACCGGGTGCTGAGGGCACCTTGCAGGCGAGACCTGAGACCTCTATGTCGCAGGGTGGCTGCTACAGCTGCTGCTGGGCAGGAGCATGCTTCAATTTGCATCTCATTGCCTTAAGAAAATTTTGGTGATGCCGTGCCCCTGTGCTTTGCTCCCAAAAAAACCCTCAGCACCAGGGTCACCCATCCCATCCTGTATCAGGTCTGTGATCCCACCCACCAGGGCAAGGGTAGCACCAGCCTGGAGCCACCAGGCCTCGGGCTCTCCTCCACGGCTCGTGGTCTCCGTCCCCGCTGACGCCCCGTGGCTGTGTGTGCCCCAAGCTTCACCCCACAGAGGGTGGCGGTGCCAACGCAGGGAGGGGGCAGCCTTTCCCCTTCCAGGAATTACCGCTGCCTTCTCAGAGGGGTCTCTCCCCACCTCGGCCTCCTGAAGCACCCAGACGGGTCCAAACAGGCAGGGTGGAACCAGGACTGCTGCCCAGGACATGGAGACATGGAGCAGCCCCACGGGTGGCTCGTGGAAGGGACACGAGTGTCCTGCCCCACCCGTGGGTCCTGGGTGGAGACCCTGGGCCCTGCTCAGCACCAGGGCTGTGCCCACGAGAGGGACCTCCCGTTCCAGCCAGGCTTTGCAGGGGGACCCCCACTGTGTGGACCCTGGGACCCTCACCCACACTGTGTGAAGCAGCTTTTCACACATGAAGCAGCTTTTGGGGGGGCTGCAGCCCCCGGCCCCCACCACCTGCTGAGGACAAGCCAGCCAGGGGGGCCCAGAAGGAAGGAGGTGTGCCCCCAGCAAGAGACTGTGCCTGCTGGGGACATGTGCCCAATAGGGACAAACCTGCCCTGCTCTGCCAGCGGGGCATGGGGACAGCACAGTGGCCCTGCAGGGCACAGGAACAACGCGGTGTCCCCTGTGGGCAAAGCTCTGTGCCCCCTTGGGGCATAGGGACAGCTCAGGGTCTTTGCTGGGCACCACTTCATGCCACCATCAGGCATGGTGACCGTTCAGTGCCACCCCTGGGCAGAAGGATCAGTCCAAACCCCTGTTGGGCATGGGGACATCTCAGTGTCCCCCTCAGGCACAGCTCTGTGGCCCCATGTGGCACAGGGACAGCTCAGTGTCCCCAGTGGGTATGGGGACAGCTCAGTGTCCTCTGTGGGCACAGCTCCAAGCCCACTTTGAGCACAGGGGTGGCTCAGTTCAGTGTCCCCATGGCCTGGGGACAGCTGGAGTGGCTGTGAGACACCGAGGGGGCAGGAATGGGCCTCACAGCCCTGCAGCAGCCCCCCCCCACAGCAGGGGAGATGTGTGGTGCTGGGGGAGGGGTGGGCTCCCAGGGGACCCCAAGGGCCACCCTAGGCTGGTGGCACAGGCTCTCCTGTGTCCTCACAGTCGGCCCTGACAAGGGCTGGGTATAAATAGCAGCCAGCACTGTCACCTCCTGTCACATGCCTGGGGCTGGCATGGTCCCCCCAGTGCTGGGACGGGACAGGGAGGGGGGTTGGCTGCAGGGGCCCCATCCCTCACCCCCTCCACGGGGCCACCCAGGCCACTGGCCTCCACCCCACACAGCAGGGACAGTCCTGGGGGGACCCAAGGGTGCAGCCACCCACACGGGGCCTTGCTG
>NW_008632288.1:0-26903 GCF_000691845.1 Merops nubicus
GGGGTCCCCCCCACCCCCGGGGGTGTGCGCCTTCCGCAGAACGGGAGTTTTCCTTGGGAAACGCTCACTTCCCGGGACGGTTCCGTTTTCTGCGAGGAGAACGCAAGCCGCCGCCCATGTCCGTCACCGCAGGGGTGCTCTCCGCGCCCCAAAGCCGAGCTCGGACCCTCGGCCTCCCCCCGGGCACATCGGATCTGCCGGGCTGCCGTGGCAAAAGGAAGCGAGGATCCCTGTCCCTGCAGAGCTGAGGAAACTGATGAAGTGCTTCACGCCTGTCTCTACACACGCATCGGCTGTAATTCCCTGAGACTGATCTGTTGAGAGGCACAGTTGTGCTTCTACAGATGGCTTTGGCTCTTATTTCCCCGGGGGGGAGTGTACTCTGCTGTGTTGGTAGGGGCCAGCAGCGATAGGAAGATGAGCCAGTGTGTGCCCAGGTGGGGACCAACAGCGATAGGAACAGGGGCAAGTGTGTGCCCAGGTGGCCGAGAAGGCCACCAGCATCTTGGCTTGGATCAGCACCAGTGTGGCCAGCAGGACCAGGGCAGGGATCGTCCCCATGCACTGGGCACTGGGGAGGCTGCCCCTTGAATCCCAAGGGTCAGTTTTGGGCCCCTCACTGCAAGAAGGGCATTAAGGTGCTGGAATGTGTCCAGAGAAGAGTAACGAAGCTGCGAAAAGGTCCTGAACACAAGTCTTGTGAGCAGCATCTCAGGAGCCTGGGGTTGTTCATCCTGGAGCAAAGGAGGCTCAGGGGAGACCTTCTGGCTCTCCACAGCTCCCTGACAGGAGGCTGATGCCAGGTGGGGGTCGGGCTCTTCTCCCAAGGAACAAGCAACAGGACAAGAGGAAAGAGCATCAAGCTATGTCAGGGGAGGTTGAGGTTGGATATTAGGAAAACTTTATTCTCTGCAAGGATTGGCCAGGCATTGTCCAGGGCTGTCCCAGGCTGCCCAGGGCAGAGGTGGAGTCCCCATCCCTGGAGAGGTTTCCAAGCGGTGGAGATGTGGTGCTGAGGGACATGGGTCTAGTGGGGACCTGGCAGTGCTGAGGGAATAGCTGGACTTGGTGATCTTAAAGGTTTTCTCCAACCAAAATGATTCTATGATTCCGTGATGATACTGCCACGTTTTGGTACATGAGCCTGTCCTGTTGTGGTGTCTGTAAGAAGAAACCGGAACTACAGTTAGTCAAACGTTTCTGAAAAAAAGGCCACTGGTCTGAATTCAGGCAAAATGTGCGTGTTTGTGGAATTAAGTAGGTGTGCTATGCCTCCCCTGGGTGGAGTGGCTCGCCACTGCCCACTGAGCAGCAGGCGGCCTGTCTTTGTACGATCCCTTCTGAGGTTATCCTCAGAACAAGTGGATTATTTGCTAAATCACAATATTCTTCTAGGGGAAATAATTATGACAAGGCTTTTGGAGCATCTGTGAGAGTCTCTTCTTGGCAGAGTTTATTTAAAGCCAGGAAGAAAGATTAAGCACATACAGAGGGATTAATTTATTTTAATAGCAAAATAACCCATATTAAGACTACAGGGAAGATTGAAAACACTCCACAGAATGACAGTGTTTTTAAGTAGTCATTAAATCTCAGAATATTTGCAGAAAGGTAGCTGCAAGATCCAGGTATTACAGGTTTAAGGGTGTGTTATTATTTGAGTCACTAGGGTCACTATCAACTTTTCTTAAGATTAAAAATAAGAGACGTGATGAGAAGCAAAACATGAATGATTTAGTGAATTCTTGTATGTAAACTCAAATTCACTTTCTTTTGTTTGTGGGCACAGATACATTACTGCATGGGCCAACTGATAAATAATTTTCTATGTTATTTCTTGGACTAATCTAATGAGTAAACAACATATTGTGAGCTAATGCTGTTGTTTTCTTTTGCAAAGAGCAAATGTATAATGGGAGCAGTAACCGTAAGAAAACTTTTAAAGATAAGATAAAGCCTCGAAAGTATCTTTTAAAGGTTCTAAAAATTCTTCAGACAAATTCAGAGCTGAACAAACAAGGAAGTGCTTTGTACCCATGAAGTGACTGTGTGTGCTTAGTGGTGAAGAACATCATGATTAAGTACTTTCGTACTTCAAAAGTGAACATGCTCTGAAACTGTGAAATGTAACAGACAATATGGACAGCTCAGAAGTGGTTAGGTGATTTTATGTGGGTGCCAGCTGGAACTTTGCCTGGAGGAATCTGCTGGATGACATTCGCTGTTGGCTCAGTGGTTGCCCTTGTGAAGCACATCTGTGGTGGTAGCTTGACGCAGTGTGGGAGCTTATGTCAGGAAATGCTGACCTGCTTGTGCTACCTGAAGCTTTTGGTCTCAGAAAAATAGCAAAACCTCTGCTGAGCAAAGGCGCTAGATTATGTGCTGATGTTTTCAGGTGCTACCCTGGAAGCAGGGAAAAACTTGAGAGCTCTTACTGTCCCTGATCCTACTGAATTCGCTTCCCCTGAGTGACAGAGGGTAGCAGGACTGGCATTAGAAGTATTTTCTCAATCTTAATTTCAGTCTGAAGGACAAGGGAAACTTGCTTTCATGAGTGATTTTTTGTTTCTACTAGATTATTGAGGTCAAGTCTCCTACAGTGACACATTCCAGTGTTGTTTTTTGTGGGTGTAAACATGAGGTAAAAGATGCTTTTTAATGATTTACACTAGTCTCCATAATTTGTGGTACAAAAGGGACTGACGTTTCTTCTGAGAACGTTTCCCAAAAAACACATACTTGGAAATCTGCATTAAAAAAATTTAAATGTACAACATACCTTGTTAAAGTTTTAAGAGATTATTAATCTGGGGATACACTGTGTATTGTCATTAAACCCCAGCTCTTCCTATGGTTCTGAGAAACAGAGTATTGCATTACAAGAAATACAAAGTTCTCCCTCCAGAAGGTTGCTGAAAAACATATGGAATATTTTACATTATGATGTGGTTATGATTTAGTGGATCTACCTTACAGAAAATACAATGGTTGTGCAAACCCGTGCTGAGCTCTCTGCTTTGCCAGCAAATTCTGACACGTGTCTGATATGAGAAGACATTGCTTTAGATGGAATTCATTGCTGGGGAGGATCAAGGGAGCTTAAGTTAAACTCTTCCAAGCAGGCAGGCAGGCAGCGAGGTGGGTTCCACCCCAGCAGCAGAAGGGTGCGGGCGGTCGCTGGGTGACCTGCGTGGGGGTGCAAGGTGTAGTGCAAGGGAACACGCCAGCCCTCCTGAGCCAGGCTCAGTGTCTCAACCAAAACTCATCCCTCAAAACTCCAACACCGAGGTCTTCGTTCGGGCAAACCCTCCACTCAAGTCCGGCAGAAGCCCCTGCCCTGGAACTGAACACCACGTTGTTTATTGCGTATTTCAACATCACTTACAACTTGGAATCCTCGAAGAAAGCCAGGCTTGTGAAGTCAAAGTTGCACAGACTTTTCCAACACACATGCCTCGATTAGAGCTCATAACTTGGTTTCTTTATTTTGCTTTTCAGTTTTTTTGTTTACTTTTTAATGAGCATTTTCTTTCTCTTCTCCCTCAGCATGGACAAGGCGGTGCAAAATGACTCAGACTTTAGGGAATGAAGTCCCAGAGAGCAAATGGTGTTTGGAAGGAATGATTCCTCTCTTTTTTTCTCTTGGAAAATGGGAACAGTCTTACTTTTCACACAGGAAGCCTGCAACTCTCATGGCCAGCCCTGCTCCGGAGGCAGAATGCCAACAGCATTCCCAGAGTGGCAGCGGCAGACACCAGGCATGGGAGCCGCCCGTGGTTTGTGCACATCAGGAGCTGTTGTGTGAGGTTTCTCTATCTTTAGGTGTATTATAAGCCTCCTTCAAGCAAATTGTGCTGGAGCTTAACCACAAAGCTGGAATCTTGAAGGAAATCATGGATGATCCCTTTATTTACAGGAGCTGAAATGATATTAAGAGAGCAGAACAATTTGAAAAACCACCCACCATGATGATGTGGTTTATGTATCAGTGTTATAGCAAAAGTGGTTTGGTTTTTTTTTAATGCAAATATAATCTGCATCCTATACCCGAATTATGTACCTGTTTTTTGTTTGATGATGTTAGTTTTTAATTTGTGTTTCCACAGCAGATCCTGGCCATTCCCCCCCACATTCACAGTTCCCTCATGAGATGGATCGGGCTGCTTTGCAGGCCCGTGCTGCAGGTGCCTCAGCTCCTGTCATACAATGTTCCCACTCAGTCTCATTTTAGTTCTTCTTATGCCATCCCTTACCCCCATGTTATGCTGGTTCTCCTTAAAGGCCTTTGCAAAATGTTTTCATGTTGTTCTTTTTCTTTGCAGATTCTTGCTGGCCGAATTCTTTTGATGTCTTCTGTGCCAATTCACTTTATGGTACCAGGTAATGTGTCTGATTAGAATTGGATTGTCTTATTGTTTTCTTAAATAGGGAAGTGATAACAATGAAATACTAAAATTTGAGATAAAGCAGCATGTCAGCATCTCTAATCTGTGTAGGAATATTTTATTCTAAATTCCTGTTGGAAAAGGGAAGCTAACAGAAATGTAGGAGATCCAAATCTATCCAGGAGTTCAGTTCTGTGTGAAGAGCTCGCTTCCCAGGGTAAAGGGCTGCCCATCATCTCATTTTTCCTTCACAGTCAGGCAGAAGGAGCAGGAATCTCTCAAAACTGACCAGACAATGTATGCCTGGTGCTGGGTTGAGGGGTCACTAAGCTCCCAGAACCCTGGACTTGTGTCAGAAACTGTTTTCCTTTGAAGAAGGTATGACTTCTGCCACAACTTACAGAAAAACCCGGGGCTGGGATTGACTTGGTGCAGTTGCATCTGCCAATGTTTTTGAAGCCTGAAAGAGCAACTCTGAGAGAACATCCCAGTTTACATCTTTGGCAGTCAGTACTGCCACGTCTGGAAGGAGGTCCCTGCTGTGAGCTGGGTCTCTGGGGGAGCAGTAGTGTGCACCATGTGTCCTCCATGCACAGCCAAAGGAGAGCCTTGGGCTAAGGCTGTAAGTGCAGAATGATTCTCGACTTCCAGTAAACTATTTCTAGCTTCTCAGCTTGTCTTAACCTAACCATATATGCTCCAAATTAAGTCTTAAATGTCTGGACCTTTTATGCATAACTGAGCATCCTGACAGTACTTAACACTGAGAGCTAGAACCAGACTGGTATTTTACATTTCAGTGTGATATTTCCAAGGTACTCTTCAGAGCTATAGGTCTCAGATGCTGAGGCTGAGTGCTTAAGAAATTAAGTAAACTGTGCTGGAGTGAACATGCAGAAAATTCCCTCTGTGCTCTGGCTTTCTTTTGTTCTTCCCGTGAGCCCTTCTGACCAGTGAGCATCTCAGGGGTGTGGTCAGGAGGTAATCCATCTTTTCTGACTGGGATGGGCTGTGACTGCTGTCTGCTCTGGCTCTGAGCAGCCAGGGACTCCCACCGGCTGCCGCTTTTGAACTCCATCCAGCTCGGATGACATGGGGCCTGATAAATCATCCACAGCATTGGCAGCCACATCAAAAGCTCCTGCTCGGTGCATTTCATACAGGCATGTAGATAATAACCTGTTCGATTGAGAAAAATCTCTTTTTTTCACTTTATGGAGAGCTGTAACATCTTTCTCTTCCACCTGAGTAGTTATCAGAGGTGGGCATGAAGAGAGGGATTGTCTTCCAAAGGAAAACCTTGTTTAGAACTCTGTGTGCCTGGGGAAAAGTCTGCTCTCTGCTCTTCTCATAACGGGAGCATATCCTCAGACAGGGCAGTTGTATGTTTGATCTCCAATGACATGTACAATCAGTAGTTCCTGTGCTTTCAGTAAGGTCTTTAATCTCCTTTCCGGACACCTCACCAGCAGAGACGTTAACCTGCAAATCTACTCAAGCAGGAGCTGAACTGAAACACAGACTCTCCTGTTAAAGTTTTGTTGCAGGTGTAGGCTGGATGTTTCAGTGCCCACCTCAAACGTTGTCCACAGTGGTTTACCACAATTTTCATTTCAAAAGCTATATCAAAATCAGATTTTTAAGGTCTCTGTGTTGCGTTCTGTAGGCATATTGTGAGGATACTTTATCGAGTATGTCATTGTTTCTCGATAGCCATATACATGATGAATTTACATGCATAGGATAAGGCAGCAAGTTTTCTGGTTATTTGTGTTATTAAAGGCACAGGGCTGACAGAATCATTTTAATTTAATTTATATTTGAAGAAGCAGCTCTGATGTCTTGTTTAACTGCTCTGGAGAGGATTTATTTTAGCAGTGTATAGTGTGAAGAAACTACCAGGATGAACACAAGATTAGAGCCAGCATCTTGGGAAACTTCGGGGGCCTTGGTGGTAAGAAAGAAGATAACAGCTGTGCTGGTACAAGGTGGTTAGTCAAATTCAGTGAATGCAGATCACTCAGACTTGTGCCGTAGTATGTAGACATCCACAGGAAGACTCTTTCAGTCAATTCATGCTGGTGTCTGACTCGGTGGAAGACCCTTAACAGGGAAAGAGGATTGTTTTTGGTTTGTTTCTTGCTGAATGTGACCTGCGTGGATTGAAATACGTGTATTTGCAAATAGTTTGTGGACTGAGAAGTCTTGTGAGGTTCAAGGATTAGCCTTGGTTCTTCTGGAGCCACTGCAGATTTTTTTTTTTTTTTTACAGAATGACTTTGTTGCTGTTCAAGCTCTGCTCTCTACTAGCACACACATCTCCTGAGCCTTTTGGCTCACAGAGGCCAAAACACTTTGGTGAATTTCACATGTTGTGATGGAAACTGACCGCACTGGGCATGATGGGAGTTCAAACTTGTGAGTTTTCTGAGGTAAGCCTTTCCCTCAAGTTCTTGACCTGATTAGATCCCTACTCTTGACTTCTGCCCAAATCAGCAGGGGTATTTTCGTTGTCTTCTGCACTCTTTGGGGTACATTGGTGTACTTTGGGGTGGAACCGAAAGTCCTAAACTTAGACTACCGAATGTGGTATCTCAGACATTAGTACATGTAAATGTGGCCGTTGTGGTCTGAGACAACATCACCACCAGGAGGCATTGCAGAACGGGCCTGGGGGCAGGAGTGAACCACTCTGGGGAGAGCCGGGAGTGAAAGCAGCAGGGAAAAAAAGCATGGTGCTTGCTCTTATTTGTTATAACACCCTGGGTAAAGCTGTGCTTCATCACACTGCAACTAATTAAATGATATGATCATAGTTCCTCTGATGCAAAACCGGCAAGAATATATATATATGATTAACAGATTATCTTTAACGATGTAATGTGTTGGTGGGAATTGGAATAGCATAACTGTTTAATAGCTGACACCATCTTAGACCATTTGACAATTGCTAATTGTAATTAGCTAGTGTCTTAGGTAAAAATAAGTGAGTCCAATGGGCAGTGTGTTGTCACTTACAAATCTCTGAGCCCACGTCACCTACGAGGGCAGTGCAGTGGCTGAAGGAAGGTGTTGGGGCAGTTCCTGAACAAGACTCTTCTCACTTATCTGTTAGAGCGGTGAAAGCCATCAATGCGCTGATGCGTGCTGGGGACACTTTTTGCTTGTGATGAAGTAAGAATTTGCCACTTGTGAAGACAGCCCTGCGCACTGGCCTGTCATTTATCTTTTCAATAGTTGAAAAACAAACAAACAAACAGAAAAGCCCCAACAAAACAACCAACCAACCCCCAAAACCACCCAAACAAGCAAAAAGGTAAGTCTGGGTAAAAGAAGCAAAGTGAGGTTGGTTATTTCCAGATTACCAATGAGAGTCTGTTTCTGAGTCATTTCCCAATTAAATACAAATTTTGAAAGCAGAATGCTGTGAAGTCCTGTTGGGCAGCTTCTGCACAGCTGAGGGGGTTTGCTCTCCACTTGTCAGGGGTTTTCATTACCCAGAGAGCTGCATCCTTTCCAGGTGTCGGGAGTGGAGTCACTCTGTCCCTAACTTGTGCCCACAAACCTGCAGGGACTATTTGAAGGCAAGCAGAGATTCAGACCTGTTGTCCTCTGCTCAGCAGGATTAAATAGTTTTGGGGCTCTATGACTGTTGACCAGCAGTAGCAGGACAAGAGAAATCTTACTAATGTAGGAATTCCTACATAGGTCTTTCTAAGTCAAGGTCAATACTGGAAAAATCAGAGTTTTTCTGTTCTGGGCTGAGCTACAGGAAGAAGGGAAGAGAAGATATCTGCTCTGCGGGTAAGAAAGCCTGAGCACTACGCTGGGATAGGCTTGTTCATGGGTTAGAGAGTAAGAATATTTGTAGTCTCTGGTGAGACCCCACCTGGAGTACTGCATCCAGTCCTGGAGCCCCCATTACAAGAGGGATGTGGAGCTGCTGGAGCGTGTCCAGAGAAGGGCCACGAGAATGATCTGAGGGCTGGAGCAGCTCTCCTATGAGGACAGACTGAGAGAGTTGGGGCTGTTCAGTCTGGAGAAGAGAAGGCTCTGAGGGGACCTTATTGTGGCCTTCCAGTATCTTAAGGGGAGCTACAAGAAAACTGGGGAGGGACTTTTTAGGCTATCAGGTAGTGACAGGACTAGGGGGAATGGGGCAAAGCTGGAAGCGGGTGTTTTGCCAATGACCAGGTCCAACAAAAATGATAGCACCAGCAGGAAGAGAATCCAATACACAGACTGTATTGTAAACAAAAACTTTATGATATGAATGACTGCCAGGGGTACAAACAGGTCAACCAGCTCTTACACGATTGACACCACCCCCAACGATCCCACAAAAGATGTGACTCAGCCCATAACAGGTGGTACAAAGAGTGAACTGAGGTTTCCCACAGTCGGCATGGGAAACAGCCAGACCAGCAAATTAAACGCGTAAGAAAAAGGTGCCCACATGGTGACTCTCACCTGATCCACCCGCCTTCACAAAGGTCTAAACAGACTGGGGCCCACCTCCAGGGAGAGTCAGGAGGTCTGCCCTGAACCAGGAAGCTCTGGGGAGTGCACTCCACAGAGCAGACGCTCCTGACTCCCTGCAAGTGGTCCCAGCTTTTATCCCCAAGCAGACACCTGACCTTTGTCAACTCAATGCGGGACCCCTGGGGCTCATTTCCCTTATGGCTCTCCCTGCAGGGCCGGCCGCACCCTGGGGGGAAGCTATAAGGCAAACTCACCACCTCTTTATGAAGGGCTGTGGGAATCACCCATATGTCAACCGTAATTCGGGGCTTGGGGTTCAGACCTCAGGATTTCAGTGGGTAGTTTCAGACTGGACGTGAGGAAGAAGTTCTTCCCCATGAGAGTGGTGAGACCCTGGAATGGGTTGCCCAGGGAGGTGGTTGAGGCCCCATCCCTGGGGTCTTTAAGGCCAGGCTGGATGAGGCTTTAGACAGCCTGATCTAGTGGGAGGTGTCCCTGCTCATGGCAGAGGGGTTGGAACTGGGTGATCTTCGTGGTCCCCTCCAACCCTGACAGATTCTGAGTCTGTTTTTGCAGAGGACTTAGTAGTGTTAGCTTGATGGTTGGACTTGATGATCTTGGAGGTCTCTTCCAACCTAAAGGATTCTATGATTCTTTGTGCTGAACTTGCTATGGTAGGTTGCGTATTGTTAAAAATATACTTTCCCTATATAAGTTTAACTTAGGTTAGAAGGCTTTTCTTCCATATCTGTACCATCAAACAGTAAATGTATGGGCTCTGGGCTCGGCTGAAGTGCTACTAAATGAAGTAACGTTGGTGTGGTAGAGAGCTTGCATCAAATAAGATGATTCAGGTAGCAGAGGAGAATGTTTGCTTGCTGTGCCTTGAAAGCTATAAAGCTTTCAACTTCAGTTAGCTGAATAATTTCTATCTTGAGTAGGATCTGAAAAATCTTTTGGGCGGAGAAGACAGTGTGAAATTGTGATATGGGTTAAAAAATTGACAAGTGGGTAGTTTACACATGTAATTTTGTCCATTTGTATGTTCAGCAGAGTGCATCACAATGAGTTTCAAGTTTAAAATGCCTAATTAAAAACGCTCTAATTCTCACGATGAGGTTATAACTAGCTAATGACCTATGCATGTCTTTTTTGTTACTTTTGTCTTAATAATATTGTCTTACAGCTTCTTTAATGGCACATAGTAACTGCTGTGTAGCTGTTCTCTTTCTGAGGCTCTTACAATAGCTTTCTCCTATGACAAAATTAAATTAGATGTCTGGCCTGCTTTGAACCCTGCTTTGACTGTCTTGGAATTCAACACTGAAACAATCCTAAAGCTATGTTGTTTTTCCTTTAGATTTAATGTGTTTATTTTGTGTTCTGGTTTAAAATGGATCACCCGCAGGGAAAATAAATCTCTCTTCCAAATACAACTTTACAAACATCTCAGGATGAGGTTTTTGAAGTCTATTGTTTTCTTGCATTCTAGCATTGAATAGCATCATGCATTTTTGGTTTTTTTTTGTGTCCTACAAAACAGTTGTTCAGATTGTTTAACCAAGTACAGGTACAGAAAAGCTGTTATACAAGCCAAACATAGCTCTGCAATTTAAAAACATGGACATTGTTTGTTTTAATGGTAGAAATGTCTAAAGTCTGATGAAGTGTATAAGTAAGTTCAGTGTAACACTGGGCCACAATTCAATTGTCTCGTGTCTGAAGGAGGGGTGACTTTAGTAATGTGTGTGGTGGGATGTACACGAGTGTAGAGCACTGAACTCACCTTGACACTGATGAAATCATACATATGATTCCCAATAAACTCAGTAAAGGTGATGGTTAAAGCCTGTGCTGCTTGAATCATGCTGTTGACTTGATGATTATAAGGAAAGGTGGGAAATTTGAATAAATTACATGGTATTTCTAGAACATTTTGCTCTCTGTTTCAGTGGGATGGCTCTGTGTTGTAGATGCATTGACAAGGACATAGATCTAGGCTCCTTGGGCATAGAAGTTCATAAGAACTTGTTTTTATCAGTAGCGTGAATTGTACCCCAATTCCAGGAGTCTGAAGTCCAATCTGATACACCCAAAGAAGTTTATAGGCTTATGTTTGTAATGGTGCTTATATACCTGGGGGATTCTTCTCTGTGGGTTGCATTGCTTTGCCTAGCCCAGGTGTGACATGGTGCTTTGCCCCACAGGTGGGCTGTTCACTTTGGCCGTTTTTGGTGTTCTGGTTTTGCCAGGTGCTGGTCAGGGTGAGGGCTGCCGGGGAGGACACGTGGTCCTTAGGCTGGCTCCTCTGGGACAGCGTGCTCATCCTGAGCTGAACCAGCGGGGCTGCGCACGCTGCAGCAGCGCTCAGTGGAACAAAAAGGGTTTGTATTGGCACATAGATGAGGCAAAGAGGGCTGGTGGAAGACGGAGCATTTCCTTACTGGTCTCTGGAGGGATGCCTATTATGTTTCATTTGGTTTGGAAATGTGCTGTGCATTTCAGACTTAACTGTCCCTTTCTGTTGGTCTGTGTCAGAAGTGTAAGGCAGTTCGAATGACCTTCCCATTACCAAGTATAATATACTCTCTGAGGATGAATGTTGCAAACTATTCCAAAACACAGTTTTCTTCCATTAAAGCTGCTTGTGGAATATCAGACTGCTGTGCTAGAACTCAAGAAATCTGATGCCTTCATACCTGTCAGAACACAACAAACCTACATCTATTTACCCTACGCCTTACTCCCATTTCTGATCTTGTCGTTGCTGTTGGCACAGCCCCTGAGGGGAGTTTGGGCTGTCTCGGGGCGGCAGGGGCAGTGCCATGTGCCAGGACAGGCGCGCACGGCTGCCGGGAGCACGGTGCTGGCACCGCAGGGTCCGCCGGGAGCCCTGGGCCGAGCGGGATCCTCTGATCCGGAGTTGGGCTCTGGGAGTTGGGATCCTCTCACTCGACCCAGTAACGTCTGGTTTTATTTATTACTGTTCTATTAGGGATGTGGAATAGAGAAAGCATTTGGAAGTAGCTCAACAGCCACTAAAATAAATGTTCTTTTCTGTTTATTCCTTGGCTTTTACTCAGAAATTAAATGGTGATGCATTAAGAATCTAAAACTTTGCCTGTCTTCCTGAGTCTTCAGTTGAATACAGTGCAAAATCAAAAGCATGACTTCCTTTTTTTGTTGCATGGAGAAAAAGTAAAGACTTTAAAGACGCTGGCTCTGTTTAACGCTATGTTAGCACTTGAGGCTCTGGTCTAGTTGCAGATGTCCCTGCTTGTTGCAAGGGGGTTGGACTAGATGACCTTTAGAGGTCCCTTCCAACCCTTAATATTCTATGATTCTATGTACATTGGAACATTCTAAGTATATGTGTTTTTATTTTTTTTATTGAAAAGAAATTTAGAAGTCTGTGAGTAGCTGACTTGTATTTACTAACCAGACACAGACAAATCTCAGGTGATCAATATAATGTTTTTTAAAGGCACATTTTCATTCACAGTGCAGCCCGTCAGCCATAGCTTTCTGGGTAGATAGTCAATATTCTCTTTTTCTCTTTCATGTTGTGTCTGTTGCACATTTCAGAAGAGTGGCTGCCAGGAAGGAGCCCTGTGTCCTGGGAGCCTGTGTCGCTGGTGGAGTGAGGCAGGGTGTCGGCGTGGGGTTGGACGGGATGGACCATGGGGAAGGGTCTGGAATGGGAACATACAGGAGGGAGTGCGGGTGTTGCTCTGTCTGTGAGCACCTTTCAGTGGTGAGTGGGTTTTTTCTGACACAGAGAGGGAGGGATTGAGCTGTGTGTTTAAAAGGCCATGAAGACAATGGAAGGTGAAGGAAGGTGGAAGCAAAACAACCCTCGGGATGGGGAGGTGGAAGGAGAACAATTAACAAGTGAGAAGTGCAGTAGCAGCAGAATATGGTTCTTGGTCTGTGCCTGTTCTAACTTTCCCAGAAACGTCAAAATGGATGTTGCTGGGGTTGGCTCCCTCTTGCTCGTTCTGCACAGTCCTGAGGCCTGGCACACTCAGGGCCTGCCTGCCTCTCACGCTGGCGGCCACCCCACTGCTGTGGGCAGGACCTGGAGCTCTGCGGCTCGCCTCGCTGCTGTGGGGCTAGCCAGGGAATGGGCATGGGCATCTGAGATCTGCAGAGAAGGGCTGGGGAGTCCTGGTGGAGGAGAAGTTGCCCATGAGCCAGCAACATGTGCTCATGGCCACAAGTCAATGGTGTCCTGGGGTGCATTCAGAAGAGTGCGGCCAGCAGGTCAGAGGAGGTTCTCCTCCCCCTCTGCTCTGTCCCAGTGAGGCCACATCTGGAGTACTGGGTCCAGTTCTGGGCTCCTCAGTTCAAGAGAGACAAGGAACTACTGGAGAGACCCCAGTGGCGGCTATGAAGATGCTGAGGGGCCTGGCTCTGTGCCAGGAAAGACTGAGAGCCCTGGGGCTGTTCAGCCTGGAGAAGACTGAGAGGGGATCTGATCCATGCTGATCAGGAGCTAAATAGCCCACGGGGGGAGGGAGGGGCAAGAGTGTGGGGCCAGACTCTTGTCAGTGATGCCCAGTGACAGGACAAGGGGCAATGGGCACAAACTGGAACCCAGGAGGTTCCATCTGAACAGGAGGAAAAACTTCTTTGGTGTGAGGGTGGCCAAACCTGGAGCAGGCTGCCCAGAGAGGCTGTGGAGTCTCCTTCTCTGGAGAGATCTCAGACCCACCTGGATGTGATCCTGGGCACCCTGCTCTGGGTGACCCTGCTTTGCTTATTCCCCAGGCAAAGGAAGGACATCAGAAATGGCCATTTTGGCTGGCCATAAGGAGGTATCTGTAGGTGAACTACATCACTGTTGCACAAATAACCTTTTGCTTGGATCAGGACATTGGCAATAGCTGGTTTTGAAGGACGTAACTGAATAGTTAGACCCATAAAGATTTTAAGGCCTGTCTTGGGTAAAACTACAGCAGATTGTGAATGCTGGCTGAAAACTGTCTGTTAGAAGCTAGTAACTCCCTATTAAAAGCTAGTAAATATGTTGATTTTCCACAACAGTTGGCTTAATACTGTAATTTTCATATGAAGAAATTGTTGAATCAAGCTGAAAGGAATGTGCCCTTAATTCCTTCAGCAGTGTTTCAGCCATGTGCTCAGCAGCTCTGTTCAGAAACCCAAGCAATGTTTTTCTTATTTCTGCAACAACATTCACCTCTCATTTTCCCGCTTTCCGGCATTTTTCTTGGTATGAAAAGAAAATGCCTTTTTTTCTCCAGACTGTTTAGGACTAATGATACTTGGGTAATATACATGAACAAATTATTTCCAAAGCAAGCTTAGTTCTCTGTAGTGTGATACAACATGGGTTGTGTTGTATAAGCTGGAAACCTGTTGCTGTAAACTGGTCTTCATCAAAAGGCCCAGATGACGCCCCTTTGTCATGCTGAGCTGTTCTTCTGTCAGCCCAAAGCCAATGTTAACTTCTGAAATGAAACAGTCATCTCTGGCTGAAGTTTAAACACTTTCCAGCCTGTTTATAAAGTCTTGTTTACATTCAAAACACTTCAAAAAAACCCAAATCTGTAAATACCAGATTTATTTCAAGCAAATATTACATTTCGTCACAGAAGGTTTTTCATCTTAATTTGCATACGTTTTGCAAAATTTTTTCCTTTCTAATGGAGAATAGAGGTGCTGGTTGCACACTGGAATTGGTGAGTACGTGCTTTTAAGACAGCTCACTCCACTGTTCCTCTTTTTGCCATGCTTTGACTTGAGTTTGTGCAGAGGGTGGTATACACATGGAGATGTACCTGGAGCAGCCTCTCAGTGACACCTTTTTCCTCCTTCAGACAGTGGCTGTGTCCCTTAGAGCAGCTGAGGAAGGCAAGTGTCCACTCAATGCAGAAAGCAGAGGACGGATGGAATAACCTGAGACTGTATCTGGCCAAAATAATCAGTTTTCCAGCATTTGAACCAAAGTTGTCTTTCCTTTTCTTGAAAATACTTCCAGATTTTTTTTCACTGAAAGGAAAGAATGGAAAAAAAAAATAACTTGAGTTTTTACTTTTAAAAAAGACATTTCAAA
Organism: Merops nubicus; assembly: GCF_000691845.1. NCBI lineage: Eukaryota > Metazoa > Chordata > Aves > Coraciiformes > Meropidae > Merops > Merops nubicus. Next base: position 14,944 of record NW_008632288.1, read on the forward strand.
CTTCTGAATCCTTAAAAAAAAACAACCAAAAAACAAACAAAAAAAAGCCCACCACATCCTGGAAAAACATTTTCTGACACTGAGATTAGCCAAGACCTCAAGAGTCACTGTCTGGAAGTACTTTAGCTGTGAATTCACATGTTCTTGGCTCCTCGCTTGTTTTATCTACTGTGTACTTAGCAGATAACCTTTGGCTTTGTTCTGTTCTTGTTCACAATGTGAAGTCCAAAGTGACTTCACTAAAAGGGTATTAGAAAGCTGAGAAAGCAAAATCATGCATGTTTGGCAGAGCTGGTGACTTCTGTGCCCCATTCATTCTGTGATGGCATGAAGCACAGTGAAAAATTACATTTTCATTCTGATTTGGTTCTTGTGTCAATCCCAGAGTATTATCAAGCATCTGTGAATTCCTTCCACCAGGAGTTGGAAGCTTCAGTCTGGGTCCTGGGGCGGGAGCAGCATCCTGCAGCACCAGCACTCAAACAGCAAGGATACTGGGGGCGAGGTGGCGATGCTGCTGTGGACCTAGCCCTTGTGAGAGCTCATCCTGCAGTCTCAGACCACCCTGAGAAGGCTGCTGCTGTCACAGGTGGGCTTTGACCTCGGGATGCTCACCCTGAGACAACTGTGGGTCCCTTCTGCTAAAACCTTCAGCTGCTTTCCCATGGCTGTGCTCGCTGCTGGTGGCTGGATATTTGGGTGTCCAACCAGTGTCTTACCAGGAAAACCACTGAGCCTCTGGTACTGAACTTTAAGCAATGGAAAAATGCTTCTTGGGGAAAGTGACTGGAGCAGCTCGGAGAGGAACCTTGTTCTGCAGTCTCTGTCTGAGTTCAACTGAGATTATTTTTCATGGGTGGGGAGGTTTGAGCCCAGAAGGGTAGCAGCAGTTTTTTTTAAATGAAAACTGAAGAGAAGGCTCAGAAAACTTAAAGCAAGTTAAATGTATGGAGGTGTTAGCTGAGAGAGGAGGTTAAGTAGCTCTGGAAAAGCAAGGTCTGTGGTCTCCACTACTGCATGTGTGTGCACAGAAATACTTTCTGATTTGCACACCTTTGAACTCTCATTACATTGATACTCTTGACGGCTGCCTTTTCAGTACCTACATTTTGATAACGCCTCAAATGGAGATTCAGTTTCACAGCAGATAAGGATTTTGCCTGCTTTTGGCAGGAGGACTCTGCTGCCAACAGGCCAGCATGGCACAAATTTTTATCAAAACTTTTCTTTTCTGGAATAATTGCATGTTGTGACAGAAGTGGTTCTCAAAAGTGTGTAGTCTGCTCGTGACTTCTTCATTGGAAAATGGTTAAAAATGTGCTTGGTTTAAAACAAAGCACTTAGAGTTGAACACAATTGTTTGCTCAGCCTAAATCAGAACTTTTCTTACTCTGACATGTTGAAAATTGTGGAGAACTGCAGTAAGCTGTGATTTAACTAGCATTTGTGCCAAGCTCTGTGCAGCTCAGGTTGCCTCCAGGGGAGGCAAGGGGGAATACAGTTGTTCCTACTTGGGCTGCTATGACCTCAGAGATGCACTTGGCTTGTTCTTGCCCATCTCTAAAAACAATAAGAAACATCTGGCAGAGATGCCAAACAGATCAAATCTTTGAAATGTAGTGTAAACGTAGTGCTTTGAAAAGTTGTGTAAAGAAAAAAATAAAATAAAATATGGAGCTTATGTTTCCTTTGCTGTTGAAACATATTACACTTTCCCTTACGCCTCTGCTCCACCAGACATACTTTTATGGATTGTCTTTTGTTGGCTTCTCCCTTCATAATTTTGGTACAAGTCTTCTAAAACACAGTAAGTGTGCTGTACTGCTTCCTCTGCTCTTCCTGAGGACTTTTCCCTTGGGAATACATGTAGGAAATAGCTGGTTGGTTGTGTATGAGCTGGACTTAATTTCTAGGTCATAATAAGCAAGGACGAAGGACCAAATTCTGATCCAGTGATGACATAGGGAAAGTCCTATGACTGGTTTCCAGGGATTCAGAATTGGCTGCAGAGGACTTAATTTTGTAAATCCAAGTGTCTCTGACAAACACATTTGGCTCACTTTCTGCCAGTACTCCTTTCTTTCTGTCCAGTTCAGATTTTTATGGGAGTGATCTCTGTCTTGAGAGACTGAAAGTGTCTGAATGTATTTGAGGATATAAATAAAATTAAACGTATCTAGCAAATTTCATCAGTGCCACTTAGCTAGAGGAGGAGCCTTGTAAAGACCTCATGCCCTTATCTCAGGCTGTGGGAGGATGCAGGTTCGTTGTGCAAGGTCCTCCCCATTGCTGCCTCCACAGCACAGCTTTTCCCAACCTTCACAGCCCTGTGCAAGGGGTCCCACCACTTAACTTGGTGCTTGGGCTGCCACAGGTGAAGCTCAAATGGCATCTCGATTTTTTTTTTTTTTTTCCTTCCATGGAGCTTAAATGTATGGTGGGTAGAAATGCTCAGAGATTAAAGCCTTTGTTATTTCAGATGAACAAATGATTTTTGAAGCAAGTATTCTAATATTAGTGGCACGCCTGTAACAAGCAGTGTAAAAGACATTTGGAAATAGTACCTGCCCTGATGGTCTTGCTGTGCAAGTTACTTGTTCATCTTGATACTGAGTTAAGCAGTGTGTGTGCGTGCAATGATTTTTACTATTTTATTCCATATATTAAAAAGAGAGCTAAATATATCCTAAGATACAGGAATAGTAACCTCAGGAAAACTTGATTTCAGTAGCTGGAGTACAGGAGTGATACAAGGTGGAAAAACATAAAAACATCTACAAGGTGTTTTTGCTTATTATGTGCTAGAAGCCTATTGAGTTTGATTCTAGGGATGTCTTGTGTCTCAAGGGGTCTGTCACTTACCATGCTGGACAGAAGCACTGTGTATGCAAAATCATAACCCTGATTTTACAGGGTGTATCACAAAACTGATGTCAATTTAGTGGTCCTATAAATTAAATTAAGGAAAATGTGAACAAGACAATAACTCTTTCAAGTGTTTAATTCCGAAACTTCAGACCAATACAAAAAGATTAAGACCTTCATGAAAAAAGTATGTCAGGCATACAGTAGACAAGAGGCAGCTCTGCAAAAGGGAGGCTGAAGCGGCCTGATTTATTGGCTCAGCTAAACAAATATGTGTGGATTAGGACTCCAGGGCTGTGGCTGGAAACTTCAAAGCAAATGGTGTGTGGGGCAGGAACTCGGCAGGTGAGGATCTCTGCGGGCCCGTGTCCAGATGAATGAATGTGAATTACAGCAGGCAGGCTGTCGTGCAGGCTGACAGCAAGCTCTGAGCCTGGAATTTGTGCTGGAGCACAAATGGGACCTGTACACAGCTCTCAGGATCACTAGAAGTTACAGGAGTCACTGTAACTAGCAGCAAAGTTTAAAAAAGGTGAAATAAGTTTTCATAGAGTGTAGAAATTCAGCATTTAAAAAGGATCTGGCTGGCTTCAAGTGAGACTTGAGTTTTCTTTGAGAATGGCATTCGTTTTCCTGCTTGAAAATCCCCACTTCACAGGACCGGACACAAATGTGCCCTGCAAATGTCATGGGCTTTGTTCCAATCAAGCTCAGCCTTCCCCCAGTTCGATTTCTGTTTTCTGTCCAGTGCATAAAGGTGGGTGACATGTTTAATGGGCTCATCAGAACTTCTGGATGGATACATGACACTGCACTCAAAAATTCAATTCTTTCAGTGAACCAGATTCAGCTTTCTGCCAAAAGCTCACTGTCTGGCACCTTGTTCTGTTCAAGCAGGAGAACATATCTGATGTGCACAGCTGGAGAGCTCGAGAGCAGCTGGTAAGGAATTGTCTGATTTCATGTGTGACTACCAGGACAGCATCCTGCACCCCACAGACAAGTGCAAGGGCTTTTTGCACTGACAGTTTCACAAACCTGTTCCTTCAAATAATGTGGGTTCAGTAGCTCTGAGCAGGACTGGGAAGCCTCTATGGAGGTAATGTTTTACTTTTGTTTCCTTTCTGAGCTGGCTTGACAAGTGAAATGAAAATTGCCATTGTCTTTTTCTGGATGTACATACTGTTCTTCATTATTTTTCTATTCACCAGTATTACCAGCTGTAGTTCTCTGTTAAAACAGAAATACCACACAGAAGCAACAGCAGGGAATTCAGGAATGCTGAGCACTACATAATTCTAAACTTGTTAAGCCATTGCTCTACAAAGTTTAAGACTCTTCTCACTTAGGCCTCCTCCCCTCTACTTTCCTAGGCATCTAACACTATCCTGTGCCAGTTTTTCTGTAGTTTCCTGTTTCTCAGTAGTCTTTACTGTGGTCACTGCCACATACACAGCAGCCAGCACTGGAAATTCCATTTGCAAGGTCTATTGTCTAAATCACATCAGCTTATGAAAGAGTTTTGAAACTTACAGTGGCTGTAAACCAAGAACCAAGTACCTGCTTTACATACATGCACGTTGAGTTCAAAACACATTAATTCACTGATCTCTGCAAGTAGCTCTGGTGATCTTAGCAATGGTTTGAACACCCTGAGAGCGATTGGTGTGTGTCAGAACTACGGCAGCTACTGCAAATGGGTGTCTTTCACTGTTCAGCTGCTCTAGTGACACTTTCTGGTTGGACGGCAGCTCAGGCATCTGGTTGGATAAGACATAGAAACAATACCAAAGAAGAATATAATCGTTTTCCCTGCTTGAGTGCACAGAGGCTGCTGTGGGTGGGACATCAGAGCCATGCCATGTCATAGGGCTGCTGCAATTAATGGCCAGTTTGCTTCTGGAAGTGGCTGCCAGCAAAGCACTTGGCTGCACTCTCGACTTGAATCACTTGTATTGTGATTACCTCTAGAGTAAACTTGCCTAGGGAGCTAAAGCCAGAATTTATGTTTTTAGCCAGAAAGAATTCAGTCTATGGAAAAACAGTAAAAGATTCTGGTTGTGGTGGGATTACAGCAGGGATAACAGTAGAAATTTGTGCTTCAAGCAGAATTGCAGAAGGGATGGAGTTTCTCAGGAACTCAAGACTTTCCACTTAAATACAGACTGTGACATATTTGATATATATTTGCCTCTTTGTGGCTTGAAGTTCTGAAGTTGATTTTTCTGTTCTGATTTGTTTTGTAGAAGATGAGTCTCATGTAATGCATTTTACAATTTTAAAAATGCCCATTTTCTTGTAAAATTGCATTTTATTAGAGTTAACAAGACTGCATACAAAGTTATTTTAATTTCAAAATTAGGTGTATTGTCTTTGTCACTCAGAATTACTCTATATTAAGATTCAGTCCTGCTGGACTTAACACCTGGCAGTTGTATGTTGTTGACTAAAGGTGCAAAACCCTCTTGCTGTGTGTGAGCTGTGTGGCAGGTATGTGGTTCACACTGGAGACACTTTCCATTGACTCCTATGGAAGCTGGATGAAGCCCCAGACAAACATACTTAGGGCACGCTTCCAAGAAAGCCTTTTTTTTCCTGAGGACCTGGCTCCTGACCACCTTCCCTGTGCCCTGCTGCCTGGGTGGGCTCCCCAGCAGGCTCTCTGGAAGGCAGGCCTCACTGTGCACACACAGCTCCTGCTCCTCACCGTGTCCCTAGCAGTGCCAGGGATGCTCGCACATTGTGTCCTGCATGAAAATGTTCAGGGAGCTTGCCCAAACACACTAGCCTGTGATGAGCTGAGATGGGAAAAGCTGGCTGGTAATCACTGAGATTATTCAACATAAGGGATATGGATCTTTAATCTTTGATACCATTCATGTGCTGAGAATGTTTCTATGAAGTTTTTTGTCAGTCCTTTTTGGCCATTCCTCGGTCAAATCCTAGCAGTATTTTCAGTCTTGTCGATAGTATGAGTATTTTACTCAGCTGTGTTAGTTATTGGCAATGGATGTGGATGCCCTTGCAGCTTGTTTAATGTTTTTACACATGAGAAAACTATGGGAATCACTTTCCAAAATGTTTTCATAACTGATCAGACTCCAAAGCAGTCTGAGCTGTGAGAGTGCAAGCTGCTGGAATTCAGCAGGTAGTGACATTCCTGTTTGCCTTTTCCACTTGGTCCCTGCAGAGCAGCGAGTCGCTGCCTCACTCTCCTGTCTTTGTTCTCCCATTGGCAAAACACAGTGTCTTGGAGACTGTTCAGCACTTGGAGAAGTGGGTTGAAAGTTATTTGCTTAGCTTGCAGTATTATTATTAGAGTCAGAAGGTTGTGTGGGTTTTTGTGTTTTGTGGTTTGTGGTTGTTTTGTTTTGTTTTGTTTTGTTTTGTTTTTTTTTTAAGGTTTTAGTGAATTACAGTTGTAGATAGTTTTCAGTTAAAAACATCCAGAGAGAAGTGTGGGGACTTGCTCTGCTGTGATGGAGAAACCTGCACACAGACGATGAGCCTCATTTGGCTCAGTTTCATCACTGCAGTTTCAAATACCTTGAAGTCACTTCAGCTTCGGCTTGGGGGATCTTAAGCCCTTTACTGGAGGCCAGGCAGAAATTCTGCAGCAGCACTGCAACCAGCTGGGCACTGTAGGTGTTTTAAAACATTATAAATGTCTCTGCAACGAACCTTCAGTTCATAAACACTAACAACCAGTTATTGCAAATCCATGTCCTTAGTGCTTATTAAAATCATGTGATATGGCAATATTTCTCAGAACTATTCTGAAGCTAAGTCCTGTGTGTATTCATTCTAAGCACTTGCTGAGAATGAGTAACACTTCCCACTGAAAATAGATGCAGCACTCTGGCCTTTTCTTCTGGCAAGCAGACTGACTGTGAAAGTACCATAAAAATTCTGGTTATCTCTTTGAAAAGGCAAGTTGGCTACAAAAGGCACATCAGGTCAATGCATACTGTGACTTTCTTCAAATTCGTTATGTTCCGTCAGCAACGAAATAGGAATAAAATAAGAACAAAAATCCCATTTATAAGAATTTACAAGAGGAACATCTAAATATTTCTTCTGTTTTCAAACCTTACAGAATATTCCTTACTTAATATTCCTGTAAAGTGTATTGGTTTTTTAGTGAAAATTCTTGTCACTATATTCAGTCTCAATACTTGCAGCTCCGAAAGTAACAAAACATGAAGGAAGAGCTCTAAGAAATCCTAATGTTTAGTTTGTGGGAAATTGTTGTAGGTCAGAAGCTGCCACTAAAATAACAAAAATAACAAATCAACCATGACATGAAAACTCAGCATTTTCCTGTTCTTACAGGCAGCCCTGGAGTTGTCCAGGCTGCACTTCAGGGCAGCTGTTAGCTCACAGATCCCTAAAGGACTCCCTGGCTATGATTAGGTTGAAGCAAGACAGCATCCAGCACTGGGTGTCACTGTACCGTCACCTTATGTTTGCATTTGTTGATGCAGTTTGATACCATTGGGTTGACACTTGAACTGAATTTTACACGTGAAATATGCTGTAATATGAACACCTGTCTTTTTGCCATATCACACATGGAGCTCTGATGTTAAAATGAATGTTGAAAGGCGCGTAGGTCAGGTTTACTAGTGCGATTATGGCTCAGCCAATGGCCATCTCGGAGACTTGTAAGATATCTGATTTATTAATGATGTGAAACTTGCCTTGTGGGACAGGAAAACAAATGTATTTCCTTTTTCCATTCTGCAGAAGAAAAGAAAGAACAAGAAGGGGGATTTTGGTTTCTTGTACTCCAACTGCAGCTGGCACCTCAGCGAGTTTAACAAAATTCACTTTAAAAAAAAACAAAAGCTTGGGAGCAGGAGCTGCTTAGGGAGTGTAGTTCAGCTCTGTGAACAGTTGGAAGCAACCTGTGACCCCGAATATCTTCTGGGGTATTCTGAGAAAATACCCTACTCGTACCTAGCATGCCTCTTGGCATTCAGCTGTCCTGTTTGGAGAGGACAGAGCTGTTCAGAGCCAGCCTGCTTCCCCTCCTGTGTCAGCCTTGACTGCACCTTTCATCGTGATAGGTGAACGTCAGATGGTTCGTTCCGAATAATCAGCCAACGCTTTGTGATGATTTCGGTTTATTCAAACCTCTGTGGCCTGGACTCCCAGTGCTCCTCAGCTCCAGCCTCCTGCAGATGCTGGGAGAACATTGATTCAGCGTGTCTGGGGCCAGCTGGGAGCAGGCGACATGCAGACATGAAAAAAAGGGTGGAGTGGGAGAACAAAATATGCACCCAAGCAAGAGTATTTTGGATTCTAGTTTTAAATAAGTTTTGTGTTTCTTTTTAGACAAATTTTGTAATAAATGGAGAGGATGGAAACTAGATTGCTAGTGTGAGATTAGCTTTAAAAATGCATCTGTTGGGAAAACAGCATTTCACAATGATAATCTTTGTGGAAACATGAAGAAATCTTTAGATTTGCCAGTTCTGTGAATGCATTGCACATGTGGTATCTGTGGGACGTACAGCTACTGCTCCATTTCTCATGCTTTGGCATTTAATCCTGACTGAAAGTTAGCAGTGACCTGCAGTTACATCTTCAGAACCCAAAACTGCTGCTGAAAGCAGTTCTTGCAGGCAGGGAATTACCCAGGTTTTTTAGAGCCCTGCCATGATTTTGTTGTGGTGATCCTGTTTTCAACTGCTGCCATAGGATAGGTCTTCTGTTGGCACAAACTGAATGTGACCCACATTTCTGAAGAGCATTAAGATGTTCCAAAGATCAATAAGATTATTTTACAATCTTTCAGAGAGAGTTGTGTTAATTCACTTTGGTTTAGCCTACGTTTTAGCACAGGCATAGAAAGTGAATAGATGCTGTGCTGGTGGACAACTGATGGAGATATGACTTCATCTGATGAATGACTGGGAGCCCAATGTTTTTAGTGTCGTTTAACATTTCTCTTGCAAATACAGATGCCAAGTATTCATGGCACTCTGGCTAAACATTCTCTTGCCTAAATAAAGGTCTCCAGAGTCTTTTGTGTTGATGTTTTCAGCAGCTGTAGAAAATTACTCTTGGTTGTTTTCCTTTCCCTCTCCTATTCACAAGAGGAACAAAATAAGAAAGTCAAGATTTGCTGCTTTGAAAATGAAAACTTTGCTAGAAATGAGGTCTGCACAGAAATGTGGACTTTGTTCTGCAAAGCAGGACTCGTGTAGGTAAGGTGGAAGGTCCTGTGGCAGAGGACTGCTGGAAGGTGCACCTCTCCTGCAGGGTCTGGAGGAGTAGCTTTGGGGAAGAAATATGGCTAAGAAATAGCTTTGGGGGAAAGAACATGAAACACACCTTACAGTGAGGGGGGCATATTGTGTCTACACTCATATGAACCAGACAGCAAAACTGTTTCTGCTGGTCATTTTTCCTTTGACGTCTGGAGTGCTGAACTAGCACAGGCTGCTACGGGCAATGTCCCTGCTGGGAGGCACCTATACCTGCTCTTGGATGCTGCCTAGCACGCCACAGATGTGGGTGGAATGCAAGTCTAAACATGGTAATTGATGTATGTACAGCTGATTTTTCTACCTGTCAAAAACTGGGAAGAGTGTGTGTGTCCTAGGAATGCGTGTATCCCTTTTGAGCTGCTAACAAGGATTGTCTACTTCATAAAGTGTTCAAAACCTTTTCTTGGAAGTGCTGCCAAGTAAAGAAACTGGGCTGGCTGCTGCCTCTGCCGAGAGACAGCTTTCACAGTTGAAGGCCAGCCGAGAGCTGCTGGGCTCTGTGCAGCTCTTCTCAGACACACGGGCTGCTGAAAGGAAGGTGTTCAGCCTGAGCTCAGCCTTCATTGACCAAGCACTGCGAAGCACAGATGTGCTGAACTCTTACCTTAGAGTATTTGTGCTGTGTTTTCAGGTAACTGTGTTTCTGTAGATGCTTCATGTGATGCAGAGAAATTAGTCAAGGAGCTGAAGGTTTGTTTATTCCCTTGGCACCGTGGCCATATGCAGTCTTTATTTTTACAAACTCCAGGAAGGTAGTAAAGCCTTGATCAATTTAATCTGTGTTGGCAGGCTTAGCTCCATCTCAGAAAGGCTGTTCTGCTGGGGAAGTCCTCTTGTCTGGCTCTTGGCTCCCTTTCCCTTTTTTTGCCAAGAGCATCTCGCTTCCTTTGAGTAATCTTAAATTTCACATTTAAGCCTTTACACTGAACAGACTCAAACAAGTGATGTCCTGACAGCAGATTGTCGTATGGGCTGTATTCATGTGGGCAGTGGGAAAAGCACCTGGAGTTACAAGGGTGGTGATTTCCTGAGGCAACCATGTCCTGTGTGGTGTTCTGGTGATGATGGGGTGTCACATGGCACTGGGCTGTCCATGTGGCCAGGGATCACCAAGCTGTATTGTGCTCCTCCCCTGCTCTCCACATTGTCCCTGCTACCTGAAGCAGAGCTTTCAGGAGCTGCAAGCAGTAGAATGAAGCAGGTTTGTGCTTCAGCTGCTTGAGTAGAGATTTTCAGAGGAGGTCAAAAACTCCAGACAGCGTTACGCTAACAGGAAAGCTGTTGCTTAGAAATTGGTCCCTATCCATCTTGCTGTCTGAAAGAGACGTAAAGCAGAGCTCCTGTGCTGGTGCAGGACCCTGTGGACACAGAGCTCTGAACCCACAGGGTGTCTGCAGGGTGGGAGCAGGGGCTGCGGAGCCGGCACCGCTGCTGGTAGGTGCGTTCCTTCCTCGTGTGATGTGCAGGCTCAAAAGCACACAGTTTCATGTGTGCTTGTGAACACGTTCTAGCCGTTACTTTATTTCAGGCCATTAATTTCTGTTTGCTGAAGAATCTGACTCGTAAAGGCTGGCCAGATTCTAGGAGGTGCCAGCATGAATAAAATCTGCTGGCGAAACAACTGGGACCTGTTTCTGCTGAGGGCTCTGCTGCTGGCCAGGGATCACTGGTCTCTATTGGTACGACCAGCCTAGGAGCAGTTTCACACCATTTCTTATTTCCTTCTGTTATGTTACTCTGATGATAACATGCTTTTTAGATGGAGCTGGAAAATGTTTGCTTTCTTGAATGCTTTCTATGAACCTGGCATGTCTCTGGAATTTATGCTTCGTTGTTTATTCAGAAATACTGTGTGTCTTAAACTTCAGCTTAGTTAAGTTTCAGTGACTTGCGTTTTCAGTTCAGAGTGGGAATATACTCTCAAATAACACATCTGTTTCCATTTATACAACTTGAAATTCAGTAATAGTTAACAGATGGAAAAACAATACCCTAATTCTCTTCTATTTTTATTCTCTTGCTTTTTAGTACCAGGTTGGACCTTGTTTCACCTTTGGTGATTATGGGCAGTGCTCACTAGCTCCAGAGGTGCTTTATGTCCTCTCTCCTCCTTCCCGGTGTCTCTGGATAACAGTCACAGCTGGTCCTCGCCCTGCCGGGAGAGGAGGACTTGCAGAACCGTGTCTCTGGGCTTTGGATGCCTTCCAGTGTCATGCCTGGTGGAAAGGAACTTTTCCGCGGTGCTGTGCTGCCTCCTGGTGCCTTTTCAGCTTATTGCCTAAAATAGTATAGGGAAAAAAAAAATCACTTCGGTGTAAAGCATAAGTAAACAGAGTATCTTCTGCTTTCCCTTTTGTCCTGGTATGATGGCTCCAGCCATGAGCACCAGCAGAGGTGCCTGGGACATCTGGCCTCTCCCACTGAAGCTGGGGAGGAGCTCCTGCCCTGTCAGGCTGGCCCAGTCCCTGTCCCTGGAGCTATTTTTTCCCCATCCCCTTTCAGCACCCGTGTTCCCATCCTTTACCCCTGCAGCCCTGGACCAGGCGCCGGTGGGAGGCTGTCCCCAAGCCAGCGTGTCTGTCCCTGGCAGATGGGGGGTGGTGGCATATCCTGGCTCCCTGCCACCCAGGTGGGTAACCGGGGCAGGATGAAACTGCCCAGGCATGGGGCCTACATCCCTCCTCCAGCCCTGGCTGCTATTTTGGTGGGCGGTTAGTCTGAACCCCAGTGAAGACGTGACCCTTCTCAGCACTGATGTATAAAAACGATGCAGTCATCACAGGGTTGAATTATCATCAGAGAATCATAGAATCCTTTAGG
>NW_008632289.1:0-266 GCF_000691845.1 Merops nubicus
CTGCTCCAGCCACCTCCCTCGCCTTGACAGCTCCTGCACCGCATCTCCAGCACGAGATCCCCCCTCTGGGCCACAGGATGGACCTCTGGAGATGGGACAGCACGGCCGTCACCCCCACCCTGTGCTCATCCCCGACCTTGTGCCATCATCCCCACCCCGTGCCCACCCTGGAGCTGGTGCCCTGGGCTCGCCGGGTGGGGCTGAGCCCCCTCACCTGCGAAGAGACCCAGAACCCCCCCACGGGGGTGATTCAGCCCTTGGGTGCC
>NW_008632289.1:317-789 GCF_000691845.1 Merops nubicus
CCCCTTCTCCTCCAGCAATGAGCCTCAGGCCACTCAGGTTAGGTGTCTGGTAGCCACCCAAGCGCTGGCCCGGTTGGAAGGACCAGGGACAGCTCTAGGAGAGAACCTGCTTGGGAGGGGCCGCGGCTCCAGCCCAGGCTCACCCTGCATCCATCATTTCACACAATCCCTTAAAACAGGACCCTCCCCAAGCTGCCCGCTGCCCTGGCCCAAGGCTCATCTCTTTGGGGCCAAGTGAGGGGACCGGTGTCCCCCTCGCTGTTGACTCCCCGGCTCCTCCTCATCTGGCCGCATCCTTGATTCAGGATTTTGCAGGTCTCTGAGCACACCAGACCCGGCGCCGGGCGTGACAGCACGGGGACCCCAAGACCTTTCTCCGGTGCCCCCCCAGCTCTGCCCACCCCGTGCCATGGCGGGGGGGCCCTGGCTTGGCTCCCATCCCCGAGGGGGGGGGACGTGGCCCGCGTTGCAG
>NW_008632290.1:0-358 GCF_000691845.1 Merops nubicus
GACAGGGCTCATTATCCCGGGATAGGGGTTGATATCCTGGGATGGGGCTCATTATCCCGGGATGGTGCTCGTTGTCTTGGGATATGGATCATTATCCCGGGATGGGGCTTGTTATCCTGGGATGGGGCTCATTATCCTGGGACAGGGCTCATTATCCCAGGATAGGGCTCGTTATCCCGGGATAGGGCTCGTTGTCTTGGGATATGGATTGTTATCCCGGGAGGGGGCTCATTATCCTGGGATGGGGCTCGTTATCCCAGGATAGGACTCATTATCCTGGGATATGGCTTGTTATCCCGGGATGGAGCTCGTTGTCTTGGGATAGGGCTCATTATCCTGGGATAGGGCTCGTTATCCC
>NW_008632290.1:677-963 GCF_000691845.1 Merops nubicus
TCTGCCTCATCCCCCGCCGTGGCCATCCCCCCCTGTCACAAATCCCCACTTTCCCTCCCCCTGCGGCGATAATTCGGGGATTTACTCCAGGTTTTTGGGATAATTCCTGCGGTGCTCAGCCAGCCCCGTGTCCAATCGATCCCTTCCCGTGGGGAAACAGCAGCTTCCAAAAACGCCGCGTGGAAAAGGAACGGCTCATCCCCGGCTCCTTTATCTCCCAGAGCGAGCAGCCGGGGCTTGATTTGCATAATTAATCATGATGAATTACCCACGAAACGTTTAACGG
>NW_008632291.1:0-1913 GCF_000691845.1 Merops nubicus
GGGGCGTGGGGGGGCTGAATGGGGACCCCAGCAGGGGGCCAGGGCCCTTTGTGCTGCTGGCCCCGTCCCCTGCCGAGTCCTGGTGCTGCCCATCCTGATGGATGTGAAATATTTTGGACCGTTGCTGGCGCGGGGCCCTCTGTTGCTGGCGCTGCCAGGGGAGGGCGAGGACAGGGAGAGCGTTCTGCAGGGAGCTTGGACCTGGTGTCCTCAGGCCAGGCAGTGATGGTAGGTGCAGGACTGTCCCAGTGTGGGGGCTCCAGCCCAGTCTAAACCGCTATCCTTGGCTCTGCCTGCTCCAGGGCAGTCCCTACCCCAAGTGGGACAGCTGGGTGCATGGACTCGGTACCAACAGTGGGTCCCCAGCGCTGGGAGCGAGATCTGCTGCGGCTACTAAAGCCACTCTGCTCTTTCCTGGCTCCCAGCCCAGGCCCCCATGACACCAGTGTCACTTCAGGGGAAGCCCCAGGAAGCCCATCCCGTGTCCCCAGTGTACTGTGGAGCACACGTGTGCACACACATGCACCCTGCCCTGTGTGGTGCACACGTACCCACGTGTCATGCTGCAACTGTGGCTCCAAATCAACGGGGTGGGGACGTGCAGGGACTGGACCCAGCGTGCCGTGGGACAGGCAGGGGACACCGCGGGTGGCCAGCGAGCCAGCACTAGCAACGGGGAGCATCTGGAGCCCAGATGGGACAGGCAGGAGGATCAGCTCCACACTGCCCCCCCCCCATCCTTTGCACCTCTGGCATGGTGGGGACACCCGCGTGCCCACAGCCTGAACTGCCAGCCCCTCCACGTGCCCATGAGGCTCCCAGAAGGCGGGTAGACCCCCCGGTTGCAGGAGGTTGATGTGCCATCCCATGACGCCATTTCCCACAGCCTGCTCCAGTGGGTTTCCCTTCCATCCTGGCCTCGCCAGCATGGCTGAGCGGTACTGAGCGGGCTGTGGGTGCCTTTCCTTGGTGCTGGGACTAGGGAGCTCCCCTGCCAGCTGCGGGGCAGAGCGGGTTCTCCCAGTGACACCAGTGGGCATGGATCTGGCCATCCCATGATGGGCACTCCTTGGTGTGGGCTTCCCCTGGCCAGCAGGAGAATGGGTGACCCCAGCGTCCTCAGGGTGCCCAGGATGGCAAGGGACCCTGGGGACACCCGTGGGACTGGGAGATGGGGGGTCAGGGAGATCTGCAGGCACTTGGCGTCCCGGCTGGGAATGGCTGCTGGGTGCTGGAGCCTGGCCTGGTGCTGCCTGGAAGCCGACGTGCTCCTTCCCCTCCAGCACCTGGCTCTGCCCCGCCTCGCAGGGACAGGCAGCAGTGTGGGGATGCTCACAGGGCCAGCATCCAATGACTGGGAGTGGCTTCCAATGGGGGTGAAACCTCCGAAGGGGGTGGTATCTGGGGCAGATGGCATTACATGGAGGTGACATCCAATGGCTGGGAGTGGCATCTGATGGGGGTGGCATGGGGGGCAGATCATGTCCCATGGAGGGGGCATCTGGTGGCTGTTGGTGGCACCTGAAGAGTATGGCACCTCCAAAGAGAGTTGTGTGTGTATAAGATGGCATCCCATGGGAGTGGCATCAGACGGCTGTTGGTGGCATCCAAAGGGGTGGCAACTCCAAGGGGGAGGGTGTCTCCAACAGGGGTGGTGTCTGGGTCTGCCAGTGTCCCATGGGGGTAGGGTCTTCTGATTTGCTTGTGCCCTGGCCCCTGCTGCATGGTCCTTGGCACTAGCCCACATCATCTGCAGCACTTCTGCCTTCCATCTGGCTGCCTCATTGCACTTGTGAATATTCATGACCCTCATTATCCTCTTTCACTCGTTGCTCCCACACTCAGGCTAAATATAACTTCCCAAGGGGGGATGGGGGGCGCAGGGAGGGGAGAGGCTTGTCCTCTCCCCCGGG
>NW_008632291.1:1935-2437 GCF_000691845.1 Merops nubicus
CCCTTGTCCAAGGAGCCAGTGGGCTGGCTGGGACATGGGGTCGCAGGGCAGGAGAGGGATGATGCTGGAGATTTTGGCAGCTGCGGGCTCTTTGCTGGGGTGCCACAGAGCCCTCCCTTCCTGCCTTACCTCAGTGGGCAGCTCCATGCCCTGCTGTGAGGTGCTGGCTTTCCTCAGCCCAGGTCCTGCTGCTCCCTCCCTGGCCTCTCATGGTTGTCCCAACCTGCCATGAGCATCTCAGTCATTGTCCCACTTGCTGTGCAGAGGTGGCAGGATTGCGGTGCTCAGGGAGGGGGAGGTGAGCACCGTGGGGCTGGAAGGTGGGCACCTCCTCCTGCAGAGCATCCTCCAGCCAGGAACAAGCTTGGCCTCAGGGGTAGGGGTCGCAGCGAGGGTCCCTGGGGAGCTGACAGCCGCCCCTTTGCCCTGCAGAACTGAAGGCGACAGGCACAGCACACTTCTTCAACTTCCTGCTCAACACCAGCGACTACCGCATCCTGCT
>NW_008632291.1:2468-3651 GCF_000691845.1 Merops nubicus
CACGACCGCATGTACGTGGGCAGCAAGGACTATGTCCTCTCACTGGACCTCCATGACATCAACCGTGAGCCCCTCATTGTAAGCTGCCATCGCTGGGCAGGGGGAGGTGGGAGAGGAGCAACCAGGCACCCAGGAGGGCATTTTGGGTGCTGGGACAAGAGCTCAGTGGGCAACACTGGTGCTGGTGAGGAAGAGATGGGGTCAGGTGGGAGCCCTGGTCTCCCCTGGTCTGGTGTCTCCACAGATCCACTGGCCTGCGTCCCAGCAGAGGATCGAGGAGTGCATCCTGTCAGGCAAGAACAGCAACGTGAGTAGCCACCACAAACCTCCTTCTGATAATGGTGGTAGCGCTGGTGGCCAGCATTGGGTGGGGGTTTTGTGTACTCATGTCCTACCCCATAACGGCCATCCCCCAGGTCCCCCATGGTCTGGCAATGTTTGAAGCCATACTGGGAAAGGGTGGCATGCCAAGTTGTCCTGGTGTCCTGCCATGACTTCTATCCCAGCCATGTAGGTCCTGGAGAGCTTCATGGGCGAGTAGGAGGCCAAGTTCTTTCACGCTGCTTCCTCCCACCAGCCAGGGCTAAGCCCTCTGACATGCCAGCTCATGGTCCATGCCTATTCCCGACCTATGTTGTCTCATGCCACAAGCCATCCCACAACCCATGCCAACCCACGATTCATAACAACCCATGCCCTATACCAATCCATAACCTATGACAGCCCATGATCCACAGCAACCCATGGCCCCATGCCAGCCCATGACCCATGCCAACCCATAGCCATGCCAGCCCATGACCCTTGCCATCCCATGACCATGCCCAGCCTGTGGCCCTGTGCCCTGTCCCATGCCAGCCCATGACCCCTGCTAGCCTCCTGCCCTCCCATCTCCTTGGCCTGCTTTCTCCCTTCCCCAGCTCCTACCCTGTGCCGGGGGGCTGGACCCCGTGGTGCCTGCCCCAGCAGGCAGTGGGAAGGGGGGTGCCCCTGTCCCTCTGCTGAGGTTGGGGTTGGAAATGTCTCCTCTGTTTCCCAGGGGGAGTGCGGCAACTTCATCCGCCTGATCCAGCCCTGGAACCGGACCCACCTCTACGTGTGTGGCACCGGCGCCTACAACCCCATCTGCACCTTCGTCAACCGTGGGCGCAAAGCCCAGGTGAGGGGGCGGGAGGGCTGCGGGGCG
>NW_008632292.1:0-375 GCF_000691845.1 Merops nubicus
CCCCGGAGGGCTCCGCAGAACATCCCCGCCCGCAGGCACCGCGGGCAGGAGGCAATCTGGCAGACGACGTGTTGAGAGGAGACTGATGTCTCGGAGCCACCGAACCGTTTAATTGCCAATAAATGCAGCCCACGTGTCAATAATTAGGGAGACCCAGGAGCTGCGCTGCCCTCGGTGCGGGAAAGGAGCCTGGGAACTCCCTGTGGCAAGTGTGTGTAAATGAAGATTTCTTGTTAATGCAGCAGGAACAGGCGTGGATAAAGCTGCCTGGATGTCTCCTGGCACTGCTTTGGGCTCAGGGTGGCCCAGGAGGGTGGTGGTCCCTGCCAGAGTAAGGAGGGCCAGGCTGTGCCCTCGGCTGAGTTACCATGTTTT
>NW_008632292.1:517-11709 GCF_000691845.1 Merops nubicus
TGGGGATAAAGAGCTCCAAGGATCTTAATCCAGAACTTTGGACCTTTATCAGCATGGCAGCAAATAGAGATTTTCCCTTCAGAGCCCTGATGAAACCTGCAGCCACCCTTCATCCCCCTCCCAAAATACCCATGTCTCCATCACCTGGCTGCCTCCTGCTGCTACCCTGCTTCTCTTTCAGAACCTCCTTTTCCAGGACGTTTAGGAGCAGGTTTCCAGCACGGGCCATGCTGCTGAGCTGACCCCAGGGCCACCTTGTCCATGCTGCTCCTGCATCAGGCTATCACCAGTCCCAGTGAGTGATGTGCAGGGGATGGGGAAGGTGCCACGCAGGCAGCAGCGAAGCTCTCACCCGGTGTGGGGCTGTCCCACGAGTGTGACCAGAGCTTTGTACACACACTCTGCATTTTCTGGCAGATCAGGTTTTCTCTAAAGGTTTTGCTTTAAAGCACTTTTATGTTTCGTGCATTTAATTTCAGTTGAATATGTGATGGTGTGGAGCTTTTCCTCCACTGGCCTCGTCATCTTTATCTCTTCCATTAGGCTTTGACCTCGTTTATCAGGCAGCCCTGGTTTCCTTTTCTTCCAGCACTGGAGCTCACAGGAAAACACCAGCACATTGCTGGCTGAAAAGCAGCTAGTGAGGAGTCACCACCCACCACCTCCTCTTACCCCTGGGCTTATTTGTGTGCAGTAGATAAATACTGTATGGTGCTTCTACTCAAAATAACACCCAAAGACCACATCGACTTCTTCGTGCTGCAGCTTCATGTGCAAGGAGTGGGGCTTGAAAAGCTGTTTGCAGCAAGTTGGTGGGATCACTGGGAAGGCTGGGGCCAGCACTGGGAGGCAGCATGTCTTCCTCCTTCCTCCTGAGTGGAGAGGTGGAAATTAGAGACCCAGGGAAGAGGAAGAGTGGATTCTGGAGAGCTGAGCTTCATCCTGGCTCTGCCCCTTGTGCATCTCCACCACGGGGATGTCTCTGGTTGAAATGCCTCCACCACCCTCAGTCCTCCTCACTGCTGTGGCCGGAGGTTTGCAGGGGAGCAGGGACTCTCCCTCCAAGAACAGGAATGGGTTTCACTGAATTTTAGGTGGTTACAAGAGAGAGGCACAGCTGGACAGACTCCCCTTGGCGTTTTTATGGCAAACAGGAGCAGGCACCTTCAGAACACTTCTGGAGAGGTTTAGACACCCAGAGCTGAAGCTGTTTCCAACCAGGTATGTGAAAGCTTCAGAGCCAAGCACCTGCTGTGCCAGAGGGGCCAGATTTTGGAGGGGGGATCTCAGGCTGGGTCAGCACAAGGTCTGTAGCAGTTATTGCTGTGTAACCGAGTGGGGCTCAGAGCAGTCTGAGCACCCCCACACCCCCCTGTCGTGTTTGGCCTCCTCAGGCTGCCCTGGCTCTGTTCTTGGAAAAGGAGGGGGGGTCACCAGCAAGAGCCCCCCCCAGCCGCCTCCGGAGGAGCCACCTCAGTCCATCATTGGCTTTTCCCCCGGGGCTGATGGGTTCCTATAGCAACAGAGAGCAGGAGCTCAGCTGCACCTCAGGGCAACCCGAGCCCTCACCCCGTTCTCCACAGCTGGCACCAGGCACCCCGCATGGCACGGAGCTGCTGAGCACCCCAGAAAGGTGCAGTCAAAGTGAGCTCTGGCTGTGGGGTTTTTAGGGGAGGTTGTCCCTGTGCAGCTCCATCCTCAGCTCGTGGGAGAGCCCCAGGGGTGGTCCTGGGCTGGGAGTGCTTTGGCTGATGTGGTTGTAGGTTTCTGGGGACCAGCACAAGGCACCCCAGCTCTCCTCACCAGCCTGGGGGACACTGCAGAATGAAGTGCAGCAGCTGCTGGGTTCTTCTCCCAGAGAGGATGTGGTGAGCACACAGAATAACTAAGGAGCTCGTTGCCATCTGCTGCAGGAGCTGAATGGAAGGTAAACTAACTGAATGAAAAGTAAACTGGGGCTTAAGAAATCTTCATTAATTTGCTGCAGCAGGAGCTTGCTGTGCTTAAAGGAATTAAACTGTGAGCTCTCCAAATCAGCTCGCAGTGAGCTGAGGAGGAGGAGGTACCAGGGGAACAGGTAATGAGGCAGAAACGGTGCGTTCAGAAATGGGCTGTGGCACATGGGGAGGTGACATCCACGGGGGGGGTCTGGTTTGCCCCATCCCACGAGGTCTGGGCACTTCCCCACCGCCCTCTCTGTGCTGTGGGGGCACAGGAGCATTCAGCTGGGCTGAGCAATAACAGCAGCAGTAAGGTCTGGCACCAGGGACAGAGCCTGTGCCCTGGAAATTGCCACCCACCGAGTTACCAGCAGGGTTCTCAGCTTCAGCCCTCAGAGGTTTTCTCATCATAGACTCATAGCTCGGAGTTAAACAGGATGATTTGTTTGAGGGAAGCAAAACAATTAACCCAGCTCTATGGAAATCAGGCTTCTAAGTGCTGGCAGAGGCATCAGGGGTGGGCAGGAGCATGGGCTGGAGCAAGGCCATTTTGCAAGGCAACAGAAGAAGTTCAAGGAATAAAAATGGGCTATCCCATATATCAGTGTTGTAGAATTATAAAGGTCCTATAGAGTTATATAGGTTATAAAGCCCAGGTGAGTTTTTGGATGCTGTGATGCTGGGTAGGTGTTTTGCCTGCAGTCAGTAGGTTGCCCCAGAGTCAATGACTTCTCTCTCTCTCAAAGCTGAAGCACTGCAGTCTGCCAGGTCCCACAGGGTCTGGCAGGGAGCAAACTGCTGGAAGAGGAGCTGACAGTGGGAGATGGGTCAAAGCCAATTTGGCTGCTGATGTCAGCTAAGCAGAAATGGGGCCAACTGGCTGCTTTAGGGGTGATCTCCTGGTGGTCTGCAGCCCCTCTGCTGCCTGAGCCTCTGGCTTAGGACCCTCACAACCCTCAGAACCTGGGCACTGTAAAGAGAAGCAGCGTGCTGTGGTTTATACATGACTCTTCATCTGGACTAGATGGGGAGAAAGACTCCAAGAAGCAAGTGCCAGTGGCCCAGGAGCGAGTGTCCTGGGTGGCACTGCAGGTGGAGTGAGCCCTGAGGGCTGTGCTCTCCCTAGGTCAGGGCTAAGGTGTACAAGGCCACACAGATTCATTCTGGCAGAGCAAAACAACACGTTCAAGCCTAAACGATGAGGGAACAGCTCTTCTGGTGGAGATCCAGTGAAAAGTCATCACTGTTGTGACATACCCTTTCCTGGACCTCTCCTGCCTGTGGGCTCCTCAAGGCTCTCCATGGCCCTGCTGCTGTCCTGAGGGGGATACTATCCCAAAATCATTGTGTGGAGGACCAACGAGGTCCTGCCAGAACAGTCTGTGCCCAAAGAAAAAGCAGGAGGAGGGACCACGGCTGAACCTGCTGACTGTACTGGGGGACACCAACAAGTTGCCAGGACCAGAGCACTGCTGGTTAAGGTCTAAGGGGCTTCTGCTGAGCCCCGGGTGCTCTAGTGGTACTGGGAAACGTGCAGCATTCACTTGTGGGGGCAGCTGGGACTTGGAGCTTCAGCCCAGGCTGGAGAGATGGGGAAAAGGGAGATGGCATTTGTCTGCACGTAGGTGGCTCTTCACCAGCACCAGGTACCCAGGGACCCTGCTATGGCAACTCCACCACTCAAAACCATGCAGCTCCTGCTTCAGCTGACCCATCACCGTGCCCCCTTGGCACCCCAGGGAGCATCACAGCCTGTGCCATGTCCCTGGCCACAGCCGGGCACGTGTCCTGCTGCCGTGAGGGGCCACGGGCTGAGACAAAGGGTGTCCCCCCAGAGAGCATCCCCCAGGAGCGTGGCACGAGAGAAGAGCTTGGCTGGCACGTGGCTGGGGAAGCCTGGACAGGACCCCTCGGGTTCTCACCAGGCTCACAGGAGAGCCCAGGAGCTGCTCGTGCTGCAGCACTCAGCATTCATAAGAGAATCAAACTGGAGCTCAGGGCCAGGAAGAGCCTTTCCTAGGAGACCAGCAGGGAAAGCTGAGGCACGAGGGGAGGGAGCAGCAAGTCTACCTGCTAATGTGCTTGGGCAACCATGGGTTTCCAACCACACTTCTTGGGAAAGGGAGGGTTGAAATATTTCCAATTAAAAATGCCCAAATAGCCACCCAGCTGCCCCCTCTGCTCCCACGTCTCTTAATTCCCACATTACTACCTCTGCTGTGCCGTAGGTGTCGTGCCCTTCTGCTGCTGCTCGCCTTGGTTGGCATTTTTTCATTTCAAAATAGGTTTGTGAGCAAAGAGAAGAGCCCTTGGAAAGGTGGCTGGGGAGAAGAGTTCCCTTTCTGCCAGGAAAGATATCGTTACTGGAGGCCTGAGATGCAGTAACTGTGGTTTTGGCCAAAAGAGGTGAAATTAAGCCTAGTTTACTCATGGACCTGTTGCAGATCTGCCTCTTTAGCTTGAACCAAGGCCTGAGAAGAAAGGTGGGCACAGTTTGCACAGCCCATGAAGTAATCCTCTGCCTATAGAGAAATGCAAAAGCTATTCTGCAAGACCTGTCCAGGAAATCAGAAATGAAGGAATCCTTGGCTAGAGCCATAATATTATTCTTAATAAACCAGGAAACAGCAATAAAACCAAATTTCCTAAGCATTTTCCAGCCAAGTTCCTCCACGAACAAAATTCACCCAATGATCCCGGCTCAGCAGAGGCAGTTCTCTCTTACTGCCATCAAGACAGAACAAACATAGCAAGGGAGAGGGGGGCTAAAACCCGTGGAAAATTACCAGGCTAATTTTGTTTGCCAGGCCAGTTGGAAGACAAAGGAGGAAATTTCCAAGAGGTGATTCAGTACATATGAAAAAAATCAGTGCTCCTGCCTGGACGTTTATAGCTAATGCTACAGCTCCATCTGCTCTGAAAGGCAGGACAAAGGATTCCACCTCCTGCAGCTGCAGGAGAAACCTGAATGGTAATCAAATAATGGCAATAAAACCTTGCAATAATGGAGGCTCCTTCAGATGATAATCTCTTGAGTGTTTTCTAAAGAATGTCACCATGATGACATTATCTTCCTCTCAGAGCTATGGACATCCAGAGAGGCTAAGGCTGAGCAGCCTGGGCCCTTCTGATGTTAAATCCCTCTGCTGGGTTTCTCTCTAAAGTTTTCCCTTTTGGAGGTCCCTGGTAAGAAGAACCCAGTTGGCAGGACCATAGGATCACAGGATGTTTCAGGTTGGAGAAGACAAGGACCATGGAGTCCAACCCTTCCCCAGCCCTGCCAGGCCCCCACTGCCCCGTGTCCCTCACCCCACAGCTCCACGGCTTGGAAACCCCTCCAGGGGTGGGGACTCCACCACTGCCCTGGGCAGCCTGGCACAGCCCTGGGCAACCCTCCAGGGCAAGAAATTGTTCCTCAGGGACAACCTCAACCTCCCCTGGGGCAACTTGAGGCTGTTGCCTCTGGTGCTGTCACTTCTTCCTTGGGAGAAGAGCCTGAACCTACCTGAACTACTCAAATCACTAATTATAATCACTTTAAGGAGGAGCATGTGAGCAAACAGAAGATGGCAATCCACCTAAATGCAGTCTTACCAGTTTCCAAGTCAATGGCAACTCAAAACAGATGATCTTGAGTGCTCCTGGCCATCTTCTAGCAGAGAGGAGAAATCAGCTGCTAAACATGTACTCAGGATGCGAACTGCAGAGGCAGCTGCTCACAAAGGTCGTGCTCCCGTTCAAGACTCTCATGCTAATTAAAAAAACCCTTTAGCTGACTAACTTGTGGCTATTTTTGTACCTCTTCAGCTCCTCTCTGTCCAAAGGCCGCTTGGAGGTTGTAGCTGAGACCAAGAGCAGCTCCAAGCTGGCAGGAGCCCTGGGTTATCAGCCGTGTTTCAGCCAACAAGGAGGAGATGGGCTGAGGCTGAATGTCCAGCAAAAGTCCTCACACTGAAGGTTGGTTCAACAAAATTATCCCTTTTATACCCACTGGTTTCTGGTAGCAAAAGCTAACAGCATCTTCTTGAGCTAAGCTCTGCAGAATCAGCCTTCAAACATGTTTTTAATGCCCATTTATCCACTTTACTTCTATTAAGTAAACAAATTATCTCCTTGTTTATCCATCCAGTTTCTCTGAATCAGAGGCTGGCTGCTGGGTTTCTAGAGAGGTTCTGAATTCATCTCAGGAAATGTTCATGTTTTAGCTCGTCCTTGCAAAACAGCATTTTCCCAGTTCCTGCACATCATTAGAAGAGATGAGCAAAACATCTCAATGGGGAACCTGGGGGTGGGGATTTGTTCTCCTGGTGCTCAATAATGGCAAATTCTAGTCTAGTTTGGGAACATGGAAGGGGAAGCTTCATACTCTTGGTAGATCTGTTCTCTAGGATTGATATAAGTGTTTTTTAAATGGCTCTGCAGATCTGTAAATGGTTCCAGATGATGGGAAGGAGGGAAGGGGTGGTGGGTCTCCTCTCCCAAAGCCCCCCCCTCATTGCATTAGCACCTCTGAGAGACAGGTGGGGGGAGGAAAAAAAAGACCAAGAAGAGTTATTTGGGCATGAATCAAGGGGTTTTAATTAAAACTGAGGTAATAGAGCTTGTGATGGGAGTAAATGAAGAGAGAGAGAACAGCCTGTGATTTCCTCTGGTGGTTGGTTCAAGCAGGACTGATAGCCCAGGGCAAGCAGGAAAAGCACCATCCTTTTACTTAATTAACACTAAGTGGGAGAAAATAGTAGGAATCAGGACAAACCCTGCCTGAGAGAAGGGCTGAGGTCCTGCCCCTGCTCCCTCCATGTCCTGGGTTAATCCACTGTCTGTTCATAGCTATAGAATTTTTATACACCACTGAATCTGTGAATTCTGCCCGTTCAGTAGATGCCTCTCATACAGCCTTGAATTTAGAAGAGGCTGGAGTTGACTTTGAAGCTACAGGGATTTTTATCAGTCAGTGAGATTAATAAGAGAAGAAAATGGACCTGCTGAAGAGGGACCTCTTCTTTTCACTTTATTTGGCTGATCTTGAACAGCCAGTGGATGCTATTTTCCTGCAGAAGCCTTGCAGGGAGCTGGCCTGCCTTTCTCAGCAGCCTTCAGGAGGAAATGGGTTTGTTTGCATCTCTGGCCATGTCCTCATCCCCTGCAGGTGGACAGTGCATCGAACAGCACACTTGGTATGGTTTCAAACAAAGACAGACAGGTTGGCTCGTGGTTCCTCTTGAAGGCTGCTGGGGTGGCCGTGGCTGCCACACGAGCCCATTTTGGGGTGGAAGAACGTGACTGAGCAGGTTTTGTTCCCTGATTCTTTTCCTTTCCCCCAGTGGCTGGCTCCATCATGTGCCTGGGAGAGAAGGCGTGTTGGTGGGAGGAGAGGCTGTCACCCCTCCAGGGGACACCATGGGCACAGAGGGAGCTTTGCACCACAGCAGCCATCTGTGATCTCGTGGGCCACAAGAGCTTCGTTACCCCCCGGATCTTCAGTGAGACCTTGAGCAGACCAGGCTTGGTCCCAGACCTGTACACAGCTACAAAAAGCATCCTTCCCAGCTCCCTGCTCCCACTGACCCCACCGTCTGAAATCCCCCATCTCCCCACCACAACCAGAACCTGCCTCTTCTGTCATTGCTGCTTTTGTCCCTTCTTGTGTTTCTTTTGGTTTGTGTCCAAGGGAAGCCCCTGGGGACAGCAGCAGCCCCGGCCTGTCCCGGCTGTGGCTGTTTCTGGCCAGCTGGGAAACTGTTAAAGAGTAGTAGGGCTTTAAATGAGGGCTGGCACTGGAGTGAATTCCTTATTTAAGACTTTACATAAATATTCTCGGAAGTCTCTGGTTTGTCTTCTCTGCATCTTTAGGCAAAGGTCAGAAGGATTTAGGGCTGGCTCTTGTTTGCTGTGGGATTAAGCTGGAGCAGAGCCCGGCTCATAAAGCCCTGAGTGGTGTTAATGCTGTGCACTGAGGATGTTCTCCAGACCCCTCCAGCCCACGGGGGGGAAACAACCCATATGAAGCTTGGAAAAGCTTCCTCCTGCCCCAAAACAGCAGCAAGAGCAGGGAAGGGTCCACCAGGGGATGGATGCTCCAACCTCACTCACCCCAAGGTGGCTTTGACTTGGAGGATCTGTTACAGCTTTGGGGTGCAGGTCCCAGAGCTCCAGCAGGACCCAAAATGTGTCCCCAGCTGCTTCTTTTGCTCATCTAGAAAGCAGGAAAATAAACCCCCTGTATGAGCAGGCACAGCCAGGCTTTGGCAGCAAGATCTTGGCCGCGGGAGAAGGGGGTGGCAGGCAGAGCCTGCTGCAAGCCCGGGGTGGGCAGGGGGAGAGGATCCCCCACCATGCCCATGGCACTTGGTGAACCAGAAAGGTCACTGAAGGGTTTAGCTTGACTCACAGGATAAATGACAGGGGCATTTGAGGATTTTTGCAAGCCAAGGCTGTGAGGCTGAGGCCTCTGGTGCTGCTGCTGGCAGTGTTTGGGAGCAGAGCCCTCGGCAGGGATTGCAGCAGGGGGAGCAGCGAGCCTGAGCCAGGGGTGACTGAGAACCCAGGGAGCAATCAGGACATCCCGATTTTCCCTTTCTGGGGATCCCCCCCATTGGGGTGTGCTACCCCAGGTGTAGTGGAGCAACACCCAAGGCCAAAATGAGGATGAAACAGGTGCCATCATAGTTCAACCAGTCATGCTCACAGAGTAAGTGCCCTTCAGCTCCATCCTGAGCTTCACCCAAGGAGGAAACAACTTGGTCTGGGGGTTTACAGGCTCAGCTGAGGGTGCAACCACCTTGTAAAAGTGAGAAGCAGATTTGCTGGCAAGTATTAGGAGGACCGAGCAGCCTGTGGCTGGAGGGGAAGCTGTGGGGCTGCGAATCCACGGTTGCCTGAGCACACAGAAGAGCCCATGAGTGCTGAGTGGTGGCCCATAGCCCTGTCCTGGCCCATGTCCTGGCCGTGTGCTCCCAGATCAAAGCCTCCAGCCAGGCCAGGGCTGACTGGGCAGCGAGGAGCTGGTGGCTCAGGAGCTGCCCTCGCCCCAGGGACCAGTTACTGGCAGAGTTCATGTAGCCACTATCTTGCTTAAAAAAAAAAATGCACATCCAACCTGTTCTCTCCAGCCAGAGCTGCTTCGTGGCAGAGCTCTCCCAAAACCTCAGCCAGCCCCATTTCCCCAGCCCTGATCTCAGACTGACCCCAAGGGTCTGCCAGCCCTGGTGACAGTGACTGAGACGAACGTGTCCAAGCTGGTGGCTTCCTGGGATGCGATTAAGCTGCAGGCAAGGACAGCTTATTTCTGTTGGATTCCAATCAATACAAACACACAGCCCGAGCTTTTTAAGCCTTTATTAAAGGGAAGGATGAGCAGTGAATGTTCTGGTTTGCTTTGCTCCTCCACAGTGAGCAGTCAGGCTCTGCCCTGAGCACAGCCCTGCACGGCCACGAGACAGCTGCAAGAAGCACACAGAGTTACCTGCTTTGTGGTACACCATGGAGGTCACAAGCATCCACGTCACTTTGCCTCTGATGAGTCCCCATCTCTGCTGGCTGCACCACAGAAGATGATGTGACCTGCCAGGACCAGCAGCAGCAGGTGGGGGGGCAGCAGCTCGTGCCCAGGCTGGGGATCCAGTTTGGCTCTGGGCGGCTGTGCCCACAGCAGCGGCTCTCAGGCTGACCTCTGAAAGCTTGAGTGCTGGCAGACACCAAAGAGAGCGTTCCTGTGCTCGTGAGGACACGCTGCCCAGGGGCTTTAAACCCTTGTCCCCAGGCACTGAGTGGTGGGAGATACATGGCTGGGCCCCACGGAGCACAGCAGCAGCTGGTGAACCAAAGGCATGGCCCTGGGTGGCCAGCAGCTACTATGACCCTGAGACTCGGTGCTTAGGGTGATGCTGGTGCCTGTGGGCTGGACCCAAAGGCTCCTCCTGGAAAAGAGGTTAAAACCAAGCTGGGCAACGAAGAGCAGCAACAATCCCCCCGCCGTGCCCAGCTTCATCTGCCCTGCTCGGCTGCACACTGCTGGCTGGGGACGCTGGGACCCCCCCAGGCTGTGCCTGGCTGTCACTTAGGAACAATCTCTATCCTACAACATGAAGAAGTGCACGCCCCAAAGAGTTTTTAAAACGTGCCCGATGTGTGTTTTTCTTGCTTAGAAGCTGACCCCCCTCCTAAATAAACTGGGGAGATGTCTTTGTGCTCCAGGCACATCACAGTGCCCCAGGTACACCCAGCTTGCTGCACCACGCGGCGGGGCTCGGCACACGGAGCCAGCCCAGAGGGGCCACGCTGACCAGGGGGTGTTTCTGGAGACTCGGCCTTATGGAGAAGTGCCTCTGCCAGTTGTGTGTCCACCATCAGTCTGGATGCTCCTCCAGGGGTCTGTTTCAACAAGCCAAGCAACGGTTGTTTCACTGGCACGTCCTTGCAGCTGCCTGTTGAGCTGGGTGGGGTGGAAATGTCTCCTGCTGCTCCAGGGTGTCCGTACGGGGGCTCGTGGGTACGTCCAGCACCGCTCTGCACTCACTGCAGCGTTTGCTGTTGCTCTGGTTGGTTTGCCCCAAAGAACAAACCATCCTTGAGGTGCTCAGAAGAGCAGCTCCCCACGGACACAGAGCCCAGCAGTGCTCCCTCTCCTTGCCAAGCACAAGAGTCCTCTTCTGGGAGCAGCAACGTGCCACCGTGACCAGCCACCAGCTCCTGTGTCCAGACTACAGCAAAGCACCAGGGCCAACAGCAGAACTGATCTCTCGGGGTCCTTCAGTTAAGAGAACCTTGTTTGCAAAGCCATCTTATCCGAGAAGCCGGTGGGAGCATCTGCCAGGGTGGAGCAGGTGTTGAACCGAGAAGCCTTGCAGGACGTAGTGCTGGAGCTCTTCTTCTTACGGTGGACGTAGCTGCTGAGGTGGAAGCAGAACTTGTCGTGGAGAGCAGCGTAGATGAAGGGGTTGTAGCAGGCAGAGCTCATGGCAATCAGGTGACACGAGACCTGGATGACATTGACGTACCTCTTGTCCAGGATGGTGAACTCTTCGTCGATGTCTCTGATGAAGTTCACCACCTGGAGGGGCAGCCAGCAGACAGCAAAGCACATCACCGAGATGGTGAGCGCCCGGAAGGTCTTCTGCTTCGTTCTGGTCCACGTGTCTGGGCAGGGATAGGCAGCGCCGGGCACGTTCCTCCTCCGCAGGCGGTAGGTGATGGCACAGAAGGAGACGGACACGGCCGAGAGCGGCAGCATGTAGGACAGGAGGAGCATCA
>NW_008632292.1:11740-12256 GCF_000691845.1 Merops nubicus
CCAGCCGCTCCCGCTCCTCGTGCTTCCAAAACTCTTCACAGATGATCATGTCGTGGCCGATGATGTTGAGATCCAAGTAGTGGGTGTGGAGCAGCGTGGGAACGGAGGCGGCGGCGGAGAGGAACCAGATGGAGGCCACGAGGCAGAGGCAGGACCTGCGGCTGATCCTCCTGCGGATGGGGTGCGCCACCACCACGTACCTGTCCACGGCGATGGCCGTGAGGGACAGCACCGAGACGAAGACGGTGGTGGCCTGCATCAGGCTGACGAAGTAGCACATGAAGACCCCGAAGAGCCAGCCCCGCGCCTCGAAGGCGTAGGAGGCGGTGAGGGGCACGCAGGCCAGGCACATGATGAAGTCGGCCGCCGCCAGGTTCCCGATGAGGAAGTTGGTGGTGCAGTGCAGCTTCTTGCTGAGCGCGATGAGGAGGATGAGGAAGAGGTTCCCCGTGCACGCCACCGCCACCAGCGTGACGTAGAGGGGGATGAAGAGGGGCTTCAGCTGCAGCAGGAGGT
>NW_008632293.1:0-20485 GCF_000691845.1 Merops nubicus
AAAATGCTCTTTCCTGATTCCCACTCTGTAGCAGAGCAGCATGGCCATCATTGTGTTTCTCTGAGACATTTCCCACCACAGCCCCACGTGTCTGGGCACTGGGGAAGGCAGAGGCCAGTTCTGGTTTGTGACCCAGCAGTGATGCCTTTCAGAGCACAGGCTGAGAACCTTTCTCCCTGGGGGTGAGCACTCGTGGGCTGCACACACTGGTATGGAAATTAATCCAGCCTCAGTGCCACAACCATCTCTGCATCCAGCAGAAACATTTGAGCTGTAAGTAAAATGTTGGGCACTGCAGATGTGAGTGTTTAGTATCTCCAACTAGGGAATTATCAAACTGCCTTGCTTATTTTTCCAGGCAGCTGCAGGTATAGAGCTCCTCTGTGCCAAGCATGCATAGAAACCCATTAGGGCTTTCTAATGTTTCATGCAGAGGAGAAGAATGGAGGAGCTGTAGCTAGCAATTGCAATGCCAACCTAAATGCTTTTAAGCCAGGAGACAGTGCTTCATTAATTTTTGTGTCAGCAGAATCACAAGCAAAGAAGTTTAAATGCTCTGCAGAGAGGTTCAGGTTCTCAGCGAGTTGAGATTGGAGCCTTAGCAAACCTCTAGAAGTGAGGGTGAGGAAGGGCTGTGGTTTTGGGTATGTTTGATGGTTTCTCCTTTCCCTCCTCCATTTCCACCCGTTCAAACCATCAGCTGCAGCTGAAGGGATACTTGCCTGTGTTTAAGACTGCCAGTTGGCTGGTTGGAGTCTCCTCCCAACACCATTTTCCTGCAGAAACCAGGCACAGGTTACACTTTCCCTGTTGGCATTAGTGGTGTGTTAGATCTCCAGTGTCTGCAGGGCCCACACCCCCGTGGTCCATTGTTCTCCTCATACAGGTTCTCCTGCAGAGCCTGTGTCTCCTGTTGAGCAGGCTGCAGCAGTAGGTGTGTGCAGGGAGCACCTGCACCCAAAATGGGGAGAATAATGCAGTATATTCTCACTAAAGGGTAAAAAAGCCTGAACTAAGGAGCCCAGAGCCACTTGCTGTGCTGCTGACTGCAGCCAAACCCCTGTTCCTACAAGGAGCAGGAGTGAGCAGTGACCCAGCAGAGCAGGGGGTCCCAGAGCTCTGAAATGCACCCTCCCTCCTGCTCAGAGGGGGTCTGAGCTGCCAGCAGAGTCGTGTGGCTGCTCTCTCCCTGCTTCCACCCTACCTCTGCCCTCCTGAGCCCTGGGCAGGAGCTGCCTGTCCTCCCTGCCTGCTGCTGCATGAGCAGTATCTCCTCTAATGGGCATTGCATGCTTCCTGCACTCAGCATGACAGTCTCCTTGCATGTCAACCTTCCCCCAGGAGAAGTTTCTTTTTCATCTGCTAACCCTCCTGCAGGGGTAGAGTGCATCCTAAATGAGTAAGGAGATCCTACAGCTCCTTTGTCCCAGCTCAGGTTAAACCTGTCCCAAGTTTTCTGAGCAGCCAGAGTGGCAGAGTCTACAGACACAGCCCTCTGAGACATCTCCATGCTCTCAAACAGCCCCATCTTTCTAGCTGAGTGGTTCCTCCTTACTATTTGTCTCTCCAGCCCATGTAAAGAGAGAGCTGTGCTGCTGACAAGCAGCCTAGAAGGTACTCACAGGGGAAGATGTCTTCTTGTGATTGTGCTTTAGAAATATAAAAGTAGCTTATAAAACATACTAAACCCCTGATCTTTTGCTGATTAGTTAATCAAAGGCAGCATTTGGGCATGTTAGAGAGTAGTTGCACTCACAGCCTCTTTTCCTTATGTGTATTCACACACTGCCCATCACTGCTGATACTCTTCTGAGATCATTAATCAACCATTAGTCATTAATAAATAGTCATTTAATATAACAGTTGACTATTTGAGGTATTCTCAGACCTCCCAACAAGCTGATTCTTTTTACATTCCCAAGAAGACATTTCCAAAAGTAAAAACCAAAGTCTGTCATAATCCTGAGTAGACATGAAAGCACATTGCACAGACTTAAATAAACATTCTACTGCAATGTTTTAATTAGTAGTTTTTAGGCATACTGGAAGATTAGCTGAGCTCAGTAGCAAGGACAGTCCTACCAGTCCAAAATGGGACTAAGGCACATGAAAGCAAGAGGAAAAAAAACGTGTTGAACCCCAGCTGTGCTTGCTTTCATCTTGTTTTTCCACACCCATTAAGAGAAAAAATAAACCTAAGTCACCCTGGCCAGAAGGAAATGTTTTTTCAAATGCCTCCACTCTACTTTTAACTACCAGAAGAAAATAATAAGTTGAAAGAGAGCTACAGATTCAGCTTCCCTTTATCCCATTTATTTGAGTGTTCTGGACTCTAATCAGTTGCTCTATCAAAACCTAAGCCTCCCTCATTTCGAGAGTGACTCCATCTGAAAGATATTAGCAAGATGAGAGGAGGGGAAGATGATTTCAGAGGGGCACTGAGTACTTTTGAACTTATTTCCCTCATTTTTAAGGTGCAGCAACTCCTTCCCAGCTCCCCATCTCAGCACTGAAATCTGAATGTACTGAAACCTTTGCAAAACCCCCCTCTCTGTTAAGAACAATCCTGCTCTGACTTTGTCTGACCTAACATGTCTCTTCCACTTGCAGATTCTACAGTCATGCTGACTCTGACCTTAAGTACACCCTTTGAATATTTACATTTCTGAAGTTTGAAAAGAATTTGCCTCCCTCTGAGTGCCCACAGCCACCCTGTGGTCACAGTCTTGAGAGAAACCCGTGCAGTAAAGGCAGCTCGGTCGCAGGGCAGTGTCCAAACACCCTCCTTGGAACAGCCCCAGGACCTTGGGCACGTGCAGAAATGAGAGGAGGAGTCGTGGCTGGAGGCAGAGATAGAAACTTCACCTCATCCTAGCCTTGAGTGGATTTTCAGACACAACCATGCCCTTGGTTTTACATTTCCAGAGGAGCTTGTGCTGATAGTAGAGACAAACGCTGAGCACCCCACTCCATTGCTGTTGATGCTCTCCTGTGTGCTACTAACCCTCATGCTTCTGCACCACTTTGCCACAGGCATCATCATGCTTTCTTTAGACTCCTAAAGCACACCAAAAGCCTTCTGTCACAGAAGCTGAGCTCAGGTTATGTTCTTCTTTGATGTGGAACGTGCCCAACATCAGCAGGATTAGGAGAGTTGCATCTCAGAGTCCAGACCAATAAGTCCAGCCCTGAGTCTTTCCTCCAAACTGGAGTTGAAGCTTTGCTGGGTTTGAAGCTTTTCTCTTGGCTTTGGATCTCATTTCCATCCTGCTTCTCACCCTTTTCTGGTTTGTGACAAGAGTCCTGTTAAGTGAAGGAGTTGTCCTCTAGCCTGAGACAAAGCAGTAAGGACCAAGAGCACTTGGGAGAAAACCAGACCTGGCTGTCAAAGCTGTGGAGGTCCCTTCTGCAGGCACAAGAGGTTTGGCTCAGCCTGACAACCTGACTATGGTTCTTGAAGGTTCTAGGTAGAAGTATTTGGCCATTTCACGTGGCTTGCCTGAATCAGTTCTCCTACATGCTGAGTCTGAGTGTGCCAGACACGACCACGTCGCCCTGGGTGCCAACCACACAGCAGGGCCAACGTTCATTGCATGGCCTTTCTCTCTCTTCTTCTGCAGAAGCCCAACGCAGGCCTTACTATGCTGACTACTCCCCAGCCAGGAAGTACATTCACACCCTCTGCACCAGCCACTATCTTGACCTCTTCATCACCTTCATCATTGGAGTCAACGTCATCACGATGTCCATGGAGCACTACAACCAGCCAAAGGTAAGAGCCATCCACCAGTGTGTTTGTTGGCTGTGAAACAGGGCACTGTGGGGTAGCAGAGGACCCGAGGACCATCCACTGTCCCCTTGTTGACCAGCAATTTCTGCAGCCAGTCCTGCTTCCCTGGGGCCATTCCCTGGTGTTCAGAAGCCTTGGCAGGGCTCAGCATCACAATCCATCTAACCCAGGCCAGCTCTGCCACTCCAGAAGCAATCACCCCAGCCAAAAGCTTGATTTCCCTGCTCTTGTGTAAAAAAGCAGAGAATAAGGCTAATGGAGAGCAAGCTCAACTTTTACTAGGAGACCAATCCAAACATTTCCTCCCCTGATCCCAGCCATGA
The DNA here is from genome assembly GCF_000691845.1 of Merops nubicus. NCBI lineage: Eukaryota > Metazoa > Chordata > Aves > Coraciiformes > Meropidae > Merops > Merops nubicus. The sequence goes on from NW_008632293.1 coordinate 4,114, forward strand.
CTGACCCTCAGCCTGTAAAACCTTCCGGAGTGGTTGGAACATTCCATTAGCAGATATAAACCTGAGGTTAATGCACAGCCACGTGTCTTTTCCTCAATGAATTTAGAATAAACCAACTCTTCAGTACAACCCTGCTTTTCTTTATGTACCATAAAATCCTTCTTCCCCCAGAAAACCTTTGGCACGAATCCTGCAGCCTGTCCATGTGCTGCATGGATTAATCCTCCATCCCTTTAGCATTCCAGCTCTAGGCTCAGTGTTTACTGTTCTAGTGCTGCATGGTCTGCCAGGTAACCTGCAAATGCCTCCTGGAAGCTAAACCAGAAGGGCACCAAGTCCCAGGGCACTGCCTGTGTGTTTTCCACCAGCTGACTGTGTTCTGCCCCCAGAATTCCTTTGCATAACAGTCTTTGTTTTGCATGTAAATGTTATTTATCCAGATTAGGGCTTATTTAGACTTGGTTTGTATTCATGGACAGCACAGTGCTGTAAATCTGAATGCAAACCCTCCCCAGTGAGGTGAGCATTGAGGCTCAGGCAGAGTGGTAATACAGGCATCGTAGTGCACTGAGGAAGGGCAACATCTGGAAAACTTCCAGCTGCTCCCAAAAAAATCAATGCATGGTCACCCCACATATCTAGGGCCAGCAAAGCAGAGTCATCACACAGACATGCTGAGGAGAGCTTCCCTGTGGCCTGAGGCTTCCCTGTGAGCAAAGCAGACATTCCCTTGCAGATTCCTCTGTTCCATCTCATTTCCAGTTGTGTCTGGTTTGATCTTCCCTGTTAACATTTTTTTTGTTGTGTGAGACCTGTGCTACATTTAACTAAACTCCTTTTTCCCCACCCTCCTCTCCCCAAATCCCTACCCAACCAAAGAGCTGTTTCACTCTGCAGCTATTTTAAGGTCCCAGCAAGATTCTTCTGCTGTTGTTGGCCTACAGCTCCAATGAAATCCATTATAAACACTCATCATCTGAAAGTATAAACACTGTGGATTCCTGACTTCCGAGAGCAGCTCCATAGAGAGTGTGAACGTGGCTCCAAATAAGGACATACTTTGCCCAGCTCTAGAGATGTGACATTTTTCAAGAAGGCAACATTTAATCCATCCCCAACGTTATTTATTTCCCTGAGTGTTTGAAGCAAAACCATTGTCCTAAGGATTGCCACGTTGGAATAACGAAATGCTCCATCAAGCCATTCAGTCTAGCCAAGGATGGGAGTTCAGAAGAAGTAAATTTTATTAAGGGAAGGGGTAAAATTTTCTCTCTGTCACAGACTCTGAACAGTTTATGCACTGAAGTCAGAGGATGGATAGCTCTTGTCCTTTTTAGCACAACTAGTGTGAGTGCTTGGGAGGTTTCTGTTTGCATCAGTGTCTAACCCTTGATTTGAGTGATTTAGTGCAGTTTTCTAACCAAGCTCTGCAAGCTATTGGCACTTCTCTTCTTACCTTTGTCACCCTTGTGCCTGCCCTCTGCAGGGGCTCTGGAACAGGGTAGCTTGAACTGGTCTAACTGGTGCCTCTCTTTGCAGTCCCTGGATGAAGCCCTGAAGTACTGCAACTACGTGTTCACCATAGTTTTTGTGTTTGAGGCACTTCTGAAGTTGGTGGCATTTGGTTTTCGAAGGTTCTTTAAGGACAGGTGAGAGTCTTTCAGCTCCTGGGTGTTTGGGATAGAGCTGTACTGACCCAGTTTCAAAGCCAGATGCTGGGTAAATGTTGTGTTGCTGTGATTGTGCTACATGCTGTGTGCAAGACAGAGCAAAGGGCTGGCTCTCCATGGGAGCAAACTTTATGGTGTAGGAACTAAAAGTTCTACAAACTGCTGGGACTGCTTTGCAGAAGGAATTCAGGATATTCTACAAAATTCTAGACACATTCTTTCCCCCAGTATTTGCCTCTCCACCAGGTCTGACCAGTTCATCTTAGAGGTCAGAAACAACCTGTTGGCATCAATGCAGTCTTCAAAAAAGTGGTTTTATCAGCCTGAAGTCACAGAGTTCCTCAGAACAAGTCTCCTTGGCCTTCCAAAGCAGTCCTGTGGAAGACTGCTGGCTTTGCAAAGCCTTGGGCAAAGACAGGTAGTTGTGTTCAACCTCTACAAGTGGTAGGCTGTAAATGAGTGAAGATACTCAACTGGAGTAATTCAAGAGACAGGGGACAACGTGGGAGCTGCAACCACATCAAAGTTCCCTCTAGCCTGGTAGTATCTTGTCCCTGGGAGTGGCTCCACGTGGGAAGCAAGGGGATGATGGGGACTGGGAAATAGGCAGGAGCACCTCCCAGTCAGCCTACAGCATCTTATGGCTCAGAGACTGCCTGTGCCAGCTGCAGGGAGTGGATTTTTGTACCACAGAGAAGCTCCTGGGCCCAGATGTGGCATTTGGGATTTGCTTGTGCTTGTTATTAACAGCTAAATCTCTACTCCTGAGTGCCTGTCTGGGTATGACTGATTTATTATCCTTCCTCTCTGTGTCTGTTAGGTGGAATCAGCTGGATTTGGCCATAGTTCTCTTATCAATCGTGGGGATCACTCTGGAGGAGATTGAGATGAATGCTGCCCTGCCCATCAACCCCACCATAATCCGCATCATGCGGGTGCTGCGGATAGCAAGGGGTAGGTCCTGCTCTGTGGGCTCTCCAGCCACCCCTCCAGACACCTCAGGGCGTGGTTTGGCTCTTTGTTCTTCTCAGCCTGCTCTTTCAGTTCGACCTGAGAACAGCTGGGAGATGAGGCTGCAAAGTGTCAGCTCAGAGAGAAGCTTTCGTGGGTGTTTCCAGTGGCATCTCAGCCTGGGATCTGATTCAAACCTGGGATCACAGACCTGTGTCACTGGTACCAGACAGGAGCAGGAAGGGGTGGAGAAGGGAGGGTCAGAGCTTGACATGATGTTCTTCACTGGTAAAGTGTCTCCCTGTCTCTCTCCCATTTTCCTGCTGGAGTTTTTCTGGCTGTTTCTCTGTTTTACTGATGTCCTTCCCATTAATTGCTGTGAGAAGCAGTCAAGATGTTCTGTGGGTCCTTCCAGGATGCAGTGAGCTTGCTACCAGTTTGAATAGATGCAAGAGAGCTGGGAACCCTCCCTGCAAGATCTCAAGCTAGATTTCCTTTGTGGGTTTCACTGGAAATATTTCCCAGCCCTGCTGACCAGGATTTCATTCTCATTGTAGTGTTGAAACTGCTGAAAATGGCCACTGGGATGCGAGCTCTGCTGGACACAGTGGTACAAGCCCTTCCCCAGGTAAGCCCCCAGACTTCATCCATGGCCAGTTTGTTCCCCTTGGTGGACTGTGCTTTTCTGCCCTGTGCCATCCAGTTTGGTGGGCACCAGAAGACACCTGGGGAGGATACCAGCCTTCTCTGCTGCCACCACTGCCTTGGTAGCAGAGGTTTGAATGGCACATCCTGCTCACGTGGTGTTAGATGGATGGAAAAAGGGTTCATTGAGACCCAACTGGTGTAGGCAGAGCTCTTCTGGAACACACATTTCACTGGTAAGCTCAGGAAACACAATGACAGACTGCAAAAGCAGCTGGTGAAGACATTGGGAGTAGACAGCTTACAGCTCAGCAGTTTTCCTTGTGAGACATGAGCAACTGTGTTTATTGACACAGGACCTGCAGACTTCAAAAGGCAAATGGGGGAGAAATTTCTGAGTGTTAAGAGTTTGAAGGGGGGTCTCAAATCACCCTCTTCTCCTGAGCTGCAAGAAGAGCAATGATGCTGCCAATCTGAATGATGTTTGGTAGGATCCTTCAAGTGTTTGGTTCCTGGGACCCCTTTTTATGGATCCTTCTATTTAGAAAAAAAGAAGGAAAGAAACTGTCTGCTAATTTTCTCTCCTCACTCAAAAAGATCTAAAGCACATCAGACAAACTCCAAGGAGTTTAGAGTTCCTTTGTTTTTAAAGCACTCTGCTATTTAAGCTGTGTTCTGTAATTTCTGGGTTTGTTGGTCTGAGTCTTAATCTTTCAGTCTTTAGAGTCAGCTCAGCTGCCTACACATTCCAATTTCATATATCACCAGGATCCTGTATCACACCAGATAGTCCTGGAAACATTTCATGCTGTGCTTTACCCATATGAGGTGTCAGGACATCAAGAATGAGGCAGAGAAACTCTGCAGCCTTCTTCTCTGGGCTGGCAACTCAGAGGCAGCACTTTTAAGGATGCACAAGCATGGTCAGGCTTGTCTTTAGCTCTCAATCCCTCCAAACCACCCCACAACTCTGATGGCCTGGTGGGCAGTCACATCTTGATCAGCTTTGGGTGTCTCCAGAGGGATCAGCTTGCCCCAAACCAGACACCATATAGACAAACATCTCTTCCTGAGTGGCCATATGAGAATCAGTAGAGGCAGCACCTGTAATTACCCAAATAAACCCCTCTGAGTGAGCTGCTAAGTCCAGAAAAGCCCATGATCTATTCAAAAGGAACTGCAAAACAAGAGGAGTTTCTCTTTCTTGGAAAGATCCCTTTATTTTTCATCATCACCACCACCAAGATGTTTCTAATCTGAGACATTTGCCCGTTGCTATTCAGATTTCCCTTTCAGTGAAGGATTTTGGCTGAGAAGAAATCCTGGAATTTACCAACCTGCCCCCTGTGTTGGCATTTCAAGAAAACATTTGGTTTGTGTCTATTTTTCTTCTTTCAAAAGCATTCTGATTACAGAGCATATTTTCTCTCTTCCCTTGTTTTCTCTCCTCCCTTAAACAATAGGGTGGCTGCAGGCCAAGCTTTTTGTTTCCTTGGGGTGTTCTTGCAGTTGACATTCAACCCAAAGTCTCTTTTAAAAGGAAATCCCCAGGGGTATCCCAAGCAGATCTTGTGCAGATAAAAAATGCCATTTTATTTTCTTTTTTAAATTCAGAAGATGAGAAAGGAAGTTTGGGAAGACCTCTCTGACAACAATCACTCTTCATAAAGGGATTTCTTTCAGGGGATGAGTTCCTACCCCAGTCCATTTAGCAGCCTAAAACCACAGCTGGAAAATCCTCAGTCAGTGTGTCTGCTAAGTGACAAGAGAAATTAATTTTGTGTTTATTCATTAAGATCTGAGGGGGGGAAATTCTTTGTCTGGTGTTTGTAGAATGGCCATTTATGGGCTTACCATGACAAGGAATTGTCACTGCAGGATGAGGTCTTTTCTTTCTCTTTTGAGTGATTTTTATCAGCTTCTTATTGGTTTTTATTGGGCAGCAGAGGCAGCTTGAGGAACTGAGAACCACTTTTTTTTTCCACTTGCTCTGTGGATGGCAGGTTAATTAAATGCAGAACTGTACAGTGTACCTCCTCTTTGTCTTCAAAGCTTGGAACTCCCCCAAGAAAAAAAGCAAAGAACTCCTCATTTTATCACTGCCCTGAAGGACAGAATTTGTAGTTTGCTCCTGTCCAGGAGTTTAACTCTTCTTGGTGCTCTAATTCCTGTTATCTCAACTTCAGCTCCTGAAGAGGTTTTTTGGCGTTGTCCAACAGCAGTTTTGGGGACAGAAACAATAGTTTCTGGTCTCTGTGGGACTCAGGAGGCTCCACAAGGGAGTTCCTTCAGTTCAGCTGGTGGCCTTGTGGTCGCACCAGTGAGATGACTTTAGTCTCCAAGGGTGTCTGCCTGGCCCTGGAATTTGCACAGATGGCCTCTGTTTTCCAAGCAGACAATTGTGTCCATTTTCTCTTGGGTCTAGTGCATAAATTAGCCTGTCTTCTCCTGCTGCCAGGATTATTGCTTTGGCTGGAGGAGGCTGGAAGGAAGATGAGGAGGATTTGTGTCCTTGGACAGGATTGGCAGGGGCTCAGTTCTGTGTGAAATTGCTGTTGACAGGCATCCCAGGGAGCTGTGTGAGTTGCCTGCATGGACAACTGCAATGCCAAGGTGTGGGCCAGCAATGCAGAAAGAACTGATGTCAGGGCAGGAAGAGGCACAGGAGGAACTGTAGAATGCTTCAGCCAGCAGGGCAGCAGAGGACAGGAACTTCAGCAATGCCCCTCCCAGAGCAGGGACAGTGGAGGCCAGCAGGATCTAGAGGGATTTGGGCAGGATCACAGAGCTGACAGTGCAGCAGAGGAGTGGCAGTGCCCAGTGTCCTGCTGCACATCTCCCCAGTGTGCCATAGCTGCTCCTTCTGCCTGCAGACAGGGGTTTTTCCCTTCGTGGTGTAGCTCAGAGGTAGAACTCTGATGGGACATGCAGTGGTGTTTAATTAATGCAGTCTCACCTAGGAGGAGGCAAAAAACCTAACAGCAGTGATGAATTTGTCTCTGTAAAGCAGAGACAGCATCCCCAGGCCACGTAGGGGCAGGGGGAGAAGGGTCCTGCTGGGTGTGTGGAGAGGAGAGGCTCTTTCCTTGCTGCTGAGCAGGGATGTTCCAGAGCTGCTGCAGTGGGAGGTCACATCTGGGATGCACTGTGGGGTGGTAGCTCCTCTCACAGGCCCACCCTGCCCCTGGGGGTGGGAGGGAGGACTCAGCCACTCCCCAGGCATCCCTCTGTCTTGGGCACAGACACTTTTGCCAGCAGAATGTGACAGCCAGGATGCCAGAAAGTGAAAAGCCTGGAGGAATGACAGAATCCTGGGGTGGTGGGGCTTGGAAGGGACCTCTGGAGATCACCTCGTCCAGTCCTCTCTGCTAAAGCAGGGTCACCAGAACAAGTTGCCCAGGAGCATGTCCAGACAGGTTTGGAATCTCTCCAGAGGAGACTCCTGGAAGATTTTCCTCCTGTTCAGGTGGCACCCCTTGAGTTCCAGTTTGTGCCCGTTGCCCCTTGTCCTGTTGCTGGGCAATCACCAGTGTCTCTGTCTTCTCTTGTGGCTTCTCTGAGGTACTTCAGGGCACCAAGAACATCTCCAGGATATTCTTCATCTCTGCTTCACTGCCTGCAGGCCCCAGCCTCCCCTCAACCCTGGAGCCATAGCAGAAGATGGATAGTCCCTGGCTGCCAGAGAGATGGGTTATCTGGAGTTTTCTCTGCCCAGCCCAAGCTGGGGGGACTTTGATGGATGAACAGAGCATGGACTGACCTGTTCAGTGCTGCTAGAGCAGAACCACTCCTCAGAGCCTGTTTGGGTTGCCAAAGCTGAGGTTGCTGACCAGAGCTGGGATTTCTGTCCCTGATGGGGAGTCCAGCACAGGCATCCCAGCCTTTGGCTGCTGGAGAAAAGTGCCTGGATGTGCTCCCATTCCTCCCAGCAACATGATTCATGCAAAGTCTTTTTCTTGCCTGGTCTCAGTAGATCTCACAGTGCTTTGGAGACATTAATTACCTATCCACAAGGGTGTCACAGATGGGTACGTTGAGTTTCAGGAGAGGAGTGACTCAGGATCCCAGGCACATGTACAGTCTGCCTTCCCCACTGCTCAGCAGCCACTGGCTGACCTCAGCCCACCTCTGAGAACATGCCTTGGGTCCTGCTGTGCTCAGGCCTTGGAGAACACTGGGGGCTGAAGAGGATCAGCCTTTCCTTTCCTTAGGGCCATGTGCCAGAGAGCCATGGACTAGCACTGACAAAACATTAAATCTGGCACTGCCTTGTACTGATTCAGTGCAGCCAGAAGCTACACAAATAGATGAGGTGGTTTTGCTGAAGCACCTAAGCAAGAGGTGAGCCCTTTTGCTCAGCCACACTGCCTTGAGCATCAGGGGTTTGTGGGTTGCCCTCTCCAAGCCCAGGAGCCCCCAGATGCCTGCACCCATCTGTGTGATGCTGCAGGGGGTGGTCAGGGCAGCAGGTTGTTCTTGTGCACATGGGGAGCAGCTCTGGAGCTCCAGACACAGGGTGGGATGGACTTTAACAGTGAAGATGATCCTGTCACCCATCCCAGGATCTTTCACTGGCTGGTCTCCCACAGCTCCCTTTCACATGGCAGTGTTTCCAAAGCAGAGTTGGACATTCAGCCACTTCCCAAGAGGTCCTGTGCATCAGCTGAGCTTCAGAACTGCCCCTGTGTCTGCAGATGCAGCCTTAGACACCAGCAAACACCCTGTCAGCAAACGTGCCTCTTGTAGCACTTGTAGAGGATGCAATGCCCTGAGGCAAACCCAAGAGTGTAAACTGGTCTTTGAAGGGCTTACCATGAGATGTGTTGGTTCAATAAAGTAATTAGTCACCATTTTAACTACAGAATCTTTGACAAATGCACCCTAGGTAGTAGGCAAAGGGTTCATGAGGGAATGTCAGCTCATGACACGCTTGCATGTTGAGAGAGAGAGAAGAGTTTTGCCTGATAACCTGGTAATAACTTCTATGTTAGTCTAAATTCCTTGGAATGACATCAGTGCCAAAAGTTTGCAGGCTGATTGATTAAAACAGCAGTAAAATATTCAGCTTATAGGCTTGTTTGAAAAGAAAACTCCAAGACCCTCTTCTGCAGGCTTTCATATACACCCCACCTAGAAAGCTGCTTTATTGCTTTGATTTTCCTTCCCTTGAATGATTTGATTTGCTGCTCTCCCTCCCTGGCTCTGTGTGTGCATTTGCCCACGTGCCTGTTTTCTGGTGTTTCCTAATGTGCAGTCATTTTGCTGACTGCCTTCTAATGGCTCAGAAACCATCAGTGCTCTAGCAGACCTGAGTTAGGAAACACTATTCCAGAAGACAGTACATGCAGATGAAACAATCCAGGCCAGCCATCCAGATCACTGCATCATTCCTATTATTCCCTGGAGTATGGTAATAATGTTAGTGGAATTGCAAAGCTCTGTGTGTAGCAGTGAGTTAAGGTTTTAGAGCAATTACAGTCTCCACTGGGTGATTTGACTACTCCCATTCCTTTAATCAAAAAAAAAACCCCTACTTGGTGATAGCTGTGTTAGTTTTATGATAACAGGTACCACCCTGATAACATTTCTAAAGAAATGAAGCAGCTTGCTTAATTAGCCACACACCACTGGTGCTGTGCCACCTCAGGGAAGGAATCTCCCTCAGACTGCAGAGTTCACTAGGAGATACCTTGGCCATGAGGGATCCATCAGCCTGATGCCCAGCATCAGCACCTAGTTCATTTTTATTTAGAGATAAAATGGTGTTTGTGATGCTGTGTCTAAGTGGAGAACTCAATTGTTTGATCTCCACTGCAAGACAAAAGGCATTTTATTTATTTAAAATCAATGTGGCCAGTGAGCTGCAGGGAAAACAGAGGTGGTTGGGTGCTCAGGTTACTCTGCTCTGCATGTTCTTTGCCAGAATCACAAAAAATCTGCTCTTTGAGATGTTCTAAAGCCTTCAGCCCCTTGTAGGGATTGACTCCAGTGCCAATAACTGCAGTGCCATTGTAATTAAGACCAATTTGTGTTCCCTGTAGCATCACTGCACTTGTGCAGCATCCCAGGCACCAAGAGCAGCACACCCCGTGGTGGCTGAACTGTTCAGTGTTGGGATATGGAACAAGACTTTTCTTCAGGGCTAAAATTCAGGTATTTGTTGAGAGAGAAATGCCTGCCAAGGCAAGGCTAGCAGAGCTTTACATCAGACTGGAGCCTATGTTCCTTTTCTGGAAGCCCTCCAGGCCAGCAGAGCCTTTGAAAACCACACGGTTCCTCCTGTGGCTTGATGTGTTTAATTCATGTCACTGTCCTGGAGCCCTCAGCCTTCATGGTCAGTCTCAAACCTGGCAAAGAGGAGGGAAAGACCCCTCAGACTCAGACCAGAGCACCAGGTCATTTGCACCACCACTGCACTGAAGTGCTGCTGAGGCTAGAGGTTGGCCAAATTACAGATGAAGGCAGCACCCTGGGTAAGTAGAAGGGCCTTGGAGAGGCACCAGACACAGGGATGGCTTTGCACATGGGAGCATCTGCTCCTTCCCTCACACAGGAGACTTCCCTGGGTCTGGTACAGCAGAGTCATGAAGGAGACCAGGGTGTTGAAAGCCAGGGGAGATGATGATGATGATGATGATGATGATGATGATGATGATGATGAGCCTCTGGCCACCAGTCCTTCTTGTGCTTGTGTTTAAAATATGATGGAGCAATTTAATTCATGACTTCAACTTGCCTGACCCTTGTTCTGCTTTCTCCTTGTGTAGGTAGGGAACCTTGGCCTACTTTTTATGCTCCTGTTTTTTATCTATGCTGCCCTGGGAGTGGAATTGTTTGGCAAGCTAGGTGAGTAATGTGCCTGACACAATTTATCCCATCCGGTTGATGTTTGTTTGGTATCTGGCTGTTTCCTTTCTCCTCTCTCTCATTCTTGGGCCTTCCTTAGCCTCACAGCTCCCAGCCTGAAGATTAAAGTGTTCTTTTGATCTCAGGGTCACAGATGACACTTGAGGATGTAATACAGAACCTCACATGCACACACACACACATTTAGAGATGTGTCCAACACCACCCTGGGCTGCAGAGGAACTATTTACTCTTTAAATATAGTTGTCCAGCATGGATATGTTCACAAAGATGGAAGTTTCCTACTTAGATCACGAGGCTGCAAAGCTGGATGGTAGTCAGGTTTGTGCTGGAGAGATGCCACCATAAACACATCCCTCCTTGGAGCTTCCACCACCCTCCCATTTGTTTTCTGCACTTGGCTAACATTGCTCTTCCAGCTGCCCAACTCTTCTCTGTCCATTGTTGTTCTCAGCATCACTTTCCCCTTTTCACATAAACCAGGAAGCACCCACTGGTTCCTGCTGGCCCAGCACCATTTATTCCTCCAGCTTGAGGAGACTGCAGAGGTGCTCATGAATGTTTCCACGACTAAAAAGAAAACCAGGTGGAGTCAGACAGAACAACTCTAGCCCTACCTTACCCCATTTACCCAGGCCAAGGCAGTCAGTGCCTTTAAACTGGATGGAGATGTGTCTGCCCTCTCCATGTCTGCATCCCAGTTAGGGCTTCAGGAGCATCAGAAGGACCCTTCTTATGCAGTGGTTTTAGAGTTGTCATTAATCCCCTTCCTCAGTCCAGTCCTCTGCTCAGATCACAAGTGCCTGAAAGCAGAATATGGCTTTCCACACAAGACAAATGATTTTTCAGTCACTAACAAATTCTGGGGAAAAAAAATTAGTTCTGCATCCACTCCAAATGAACTAGAGTGGGGTTTATATTAAATATCTAGACAGGTAGGTAGATTAGATGATAGATAGATAGATAGATAGATAGATAGATAGATAGATAGATAGATTTACCCCCAGGTAGCCACAGCACAAGTTTGGAGGCCAGGAACACCTTGATCTTGTCCAGACAGGCAGCCCACCACCTCCCAGCCCAACTGAACTGGGCAATGCTTCCACTTCTTTTTCCCAGTCACTGCTAATCCACATCAGCCAGAAGAACCATCACCACCTGCTTCCCCAAGACTGGGCATTTTTATTGTTCAAGGGTTTTTTTCCACTTATTTTTTTGTTTTCCTTCCTATTTGCCTCTGAAAGAAGTGCCTCCCAGTGAGATGCCCTTGGATGAGACATCTCTGCCTGTCCTGAGGAGTGTTTAGTGAGCCTGTGTTTTATGGCAGGAAGGCAGTTCCATATGTTCCATTTGCATTCATTAGTGTATGAACTCTCAGGGTGCAAATGTCAAATTACTCCACTCTCTCTCAGTGAAATATCTCTCCTGGTAGAGGAACCCTGTAAAAAACAATCAATGCAGGGACATAATCAAGAGGATCTAGACAAAGGATGCTGTGGAGCAGTGTTTGTTGAGACAGCCCAGCAAGTCTGCTTGTTTCCACTTCCTTTTAAATATCTCTTTGTGTTGGCTCTGCCTCTTGGGGTAAACAAAGTCATGAGAGTCACAGAAATGTTGGTGGAAGAGGCCTCTGGAGGCCCCCACCCAGCCTCCCACTTGAGACCCCATCACTACCTCAGAGTGGCTGTGGCTTTGTCCAGCCAAGGCTTGAAAACTTCCAATGACAGAGCTTCCTTACCTCTCTGGTGACCTGTCCCAGGGCTGATGGGCCTTCCAGAGGAAAAAAACATTTCCCATGTCCAACCTGGACCTCCTAAGGGACAGTGTGGTGAGAAGAGTTTGACTGTGTGATCTCTGCAGCTGCTTTTCAGTGGTTGCAGTATGAGATCACCACTTCACACTCCTCCCCGATGCCCTGTACCCACATGACATAGCTCAGGGTCTTACCACCAGCTTTTGGGGGGGCTGCTCTGAATAAGCACTGGCAAATGTGGCTTCACTGATGTCCTTCTGCTTCTCTCTCCTGCAGACTGCAGTGAAGAAAACCCTTGTGAAGGTCTGAGCCGCCACGCGACCTTCACCAACTTTGGCATGGCCTTCCTCACCCTCTTCAGGGTGTCAACAGGGGACAACTGGAATGGCATCATGAAGGTGTGTGCAGGCTCTGCCTGGCTCCTTCCTTCTCTCTGTAGAGACACAGATACAGCTTTCCAACCAATTCAGCCAACTCTTGTGTGAAACCAAGAGACACTTCCTTTTAAAACATCCAATTTAAACTTCCCCAGTTAGAAGCCAAGTGTTTTGAAGCAATAACTTCTCCCAAGCCTCACCCAACCTGAAACTTCACATTTCTAGATAATACTTGAGGAAAATGATGCCAGTTCTTGTGGCTGAGAGGAGTGGCCACGTGATGTGAGTAGCTCTGGCCCTCGTTAACCCTCAGCTCTCGCTCTCTGCTGCAGGACACTCTCAGGGAATGCACTCGTGAGGACAAGCACTGCCTCAGTTACCTGCCTGTCATCTCTCCTGTCTACTTTGTCACCTTCGTCCTCATCGCACAGTTTGTCCTCGTCAACGTGGTGGTGGCAGTGCTGATGAAGCACTTGGAGGAGAGCAACAAGGAGGCCAAGGAGGACGCCGAGATGGATGCTGAGATCGAGCTGGAGATGTCCAGAGGAGCAACCACCTCGGCCACCAGTGGGAGCAGGGGAGGTGCTGTGGCCCTGGAGAGCAGAGCACCCTACAGAAGTCAGGAGACCATCAAGTCAGAGCCAGGGGGGCAGGCGAAGCATCAAGCCCTGGTAACACTTCACACAAAGCATCTGCTCTTCTTGTGCCCGGGGTGGGGAGGGGACAGTTCTCACCAGTCACTGCTGTCAGGGCATCAGGCAGTCACATCCTGGGTGGCCCAGCCAGAGAGGCAGCTTGTCCAGGTCACTCTGTGACAGAGATGTCCCCACCACCCCCACATCTTGGGTCATCTCAGGAGGGCTCCCTGAGGTGGAAGGTCGCTTGAAACACGTTCTCCAGGGCTAACCTCATCCTGGCCATTGTCCTGGGGGAGGGTTGAGAGTCCATCACTTGCTGTTTCCAGTTCATTCAAAGGTTGTGGAGTTCAAGTTCAGACCCATAGTAGCCACAGGTCCCTGCTCTGCCACCCAAGGCATTGGTCCTTGTCATGGCAGCACGGGCAGCAGCACCAGGGAGAGTCTCCCAGAGCCCTGGGAATGCTGGTGCTCTCAACCCTGCCACATACAGCAGGGGGTGGCATCAATTCCCTTCACACAGACACACATCTACTGCTCAGGGTCTTTTTAATCCCATTTTGGGGTTTCCAGAGGACCCTCAAATGGTAGAGTACAGCTCTGGCACTGGCACAGGGGCTCATGGTCTGCTCAGGGCATGGCTGACCTGGACCTTGGGAGGTATCAGAGCTCCTCAGCAAGGAGCTGGAGGGTCCTGGGTGGATTTCCAGACACTGCCTGCTTTCTGCTTTCTGTTAGTGCTCTAGAAGAACAGGGCAATTAGAAGTCAGGGGGAAGGGGAGGAGGGGCTTGAGATAATTGTCTCATCCTGTGTCAGCAGCTTATGATTAAAGTGAATCTGAAATTGCTTCATCACCATGATCACAAACCTACAGTCAAATCAATGGAGGATTTGAGATTAAATTACTTAAAATTAGATTTTTGTAAAATCTATCAGACTCTATTAAGTCAAGCAAAGAGAAATTTAGTTACACAGCGATGGGGAATTCTCTATTTAAATGTAGTTCCTAATAGACATTTCTGCAGGAAAATGCACCATAAACACCCAGGTTGCTTTTCTCCTTGTGGGAGAAGAGGGGGCACATCCTCTCCTCTACTGGAAACTGGGTTTTTTTGGCCACAAACAGAGGGCTGGAGCACCTCTCCTGTGAGGGCAGGCTGAGAGAGCTGGGCTTGAGAGCCTGGAGAACAGAAGGCTCCAGGGAGACCTTCTGGTGGCCTTCCAGTACCTGAAGGGGCCTCCAGGAAAGCTGGGGAAGGACTGTTTAAAAGGGTGTGTGGTGATAGGATGTGGGGCAATGGTTTTAAACTAGAGCAGGGGAGATTTAGATGAGACATTAGGAGGAAGTTCTTTAGCATGAGGGTGGTGGTCCCTGGAACAGGCTGCCCAGAGAGGTGCTGGAGCCCCCATCCCTGGAGACACTCAAGGTCAGGCTTGATGGGGCTCTGAGCAACCTGCTCTAGTTGGGGTGTCACTGCTCACTGCAGGGGGGTTGGATGAGATGACCTTGAAGGGTCCCTCCCAACCCAAACCAGTCTGGGATTCATCCTCCTTGTTTTTTTTGTTTTGCTCATCTTCCAATCCCTCCTGAGCACGTCAGGAGCTGGACAGAGCCTCCTCTTAGCCCTAGAAAACCCCTAGTGAGGGGTGATGCTCCCACTGACCATGTCTTGGGCACCCTGGAAGGGGCTGCAAGATGCTCTGTCTTCCCTTGCCATTTGTGCCAGTTTTTGACAGCCCACCTTCCCTTTCCTCTCCCTTCCCTCTGGGGATGAGTGGGGCACCCAGGAGCTGCCACGGGGGTGAAGGGCTGTGAGCATTTAGTCCCAGCCTTGCCCTGCTACTGATGCTTCTTCTCTCCCTGGTTTGAAGGAGGTGCTGAGCTGTGAGAACGTGTCTGTAGCCATCCCCGAGGGGGCAGAGGCTCCCGTGATGGAGATCCCCTCCTGGAGCTCCTTTTCCCACCATCTCCTGCCACCTTCCCCCAAAAGGCCAGGCCACGAGGCTGAGGTGGGACCTGCCATGGCTTCTTCTGCATTGTGCTTTGGTGCTGTGCAGCTGCTGGTGGTGTCTGGGTTGTCCCTCAGCCTGTCTCTTCACAGCCACCACAGTCCTTTCCATCCCCTTGTCCTTCATGTGCTGCCTCTGCCTCCACAGGAGCTGGGTGAAGGACCTGGTCCAGCTGACTCCTCACAAGCCTCGTGTGGGACACGGGTGAAATAGTCTTTTTGGGCAAAAAAAAGAGTCTTGGATTGGGTGTGCAGGCTGTCTTCAAATGCTACATGGAGAGCTGGAGGCAGCAGAGTCTTGTCTTTGTGGAGAAAACACAGCCCAGTTTGAGTTTCTTACTGGTCCTATAAGAGCTGATTGAGGAAACAAAGGTCTAAGTAGATGAATATGGAGCTTTCAGCAAGCTCCAGAGCTGTGGGTTCAGGAGATCACCCAGCAGACCAGCAGGGCTGCAGCCCCTCTGCTCCATCCCATGTTTGCTGTCCTCAGAGAACTTGCAGTGGCCACTCAGAATTGATCTGCTTTAGACTTGAGCCATTTTCACCTTTATTACTGTCATGGCTATCAAGGCACCTCTAGTGGCCAGTTTCTCAGAGCATCTTCAAGCAAATTCTAGGCTCTGATTAAGCTCTTGATGACCAAATAGTGTTTCCTATGCAAGATGAGTGATAGAAGGTATAATCCTCAAGGGGATCCATAGCTCTGCAGCATGTCCCTTAGCTTGGCCACCTGGAAGCTGCAGAGACTCAAGGGGAGATCTCAGGGAAGGCATCTTTGAGGGACAGGCAAAATTTGGGACTTTGTAAACCCAACTGCTAGGGGTCCTGGGATTCTGCTGGCAGAGCTGAGAGCTTGTCACCTCTCCAGGGGCCAACAGCACAACCCTGTGCCAGCAGAGTTACCTCCCACCTTGTTCTTCTTTGCCTTCTCCAGGGGCTGCAGGAGATGGCCAAGCTCACTGGCAGTGCTGGAGACCCCTTCAGAGAGGGCTCAGGAGGAGCCCTTCCTCTGGGAATTTTGCCCACAGCTTGTTTGCAGGCTCTTGGCTCCAGGCCTTTGAGAAGTCACAGAGTTCCCACTTCCAGAGTATCCTGCCAGGCCCCTTTGCTTACAGGGTATCTTCTGGCCATTCAGTCACCCGTCTTCTGGCCATTCCTGTGGAGGTATTTGCAGGATTGTTTCTCCTCAAGCTCCCTCTGCACCAGAGCAAAGTCCCAGCTGGAACAGACTGTTGAGCCCCAGACACCAGAGGAGTTGTGCTGGGTGAACTGAGCTTTGGTTTCCCACCAGAGAGGAGGAGCAGCAGTGCCCGTGGTGGTGTCTCCAAACCTTCCTAGGTGTCCAGAGCAGCTCACCAGGTGTGAGCCTGGACTAGGGCAGGGATTGTCCCCCTGGACTCAGCACTGGGGAGGCTGCACCTCCCATACTGGGGGCAGTTTTGGGCTCCTCACTCCAAGAAGGAT
>NW_008632293.1:20508-26221 GCF_000691845.1 Merops nubicus
GGCTGGAGTGTGGCCAGAGAAGGGCAACGAAGCTGGGGAAGGGTCTAGAGCCCAAGTGTGGGGAGGAGCAGCTGAGGGAGCTGGGGGTGCTGAGCCTGGAGCAAAGGAGGCTCAGGGGAGACCTTCTGCCTCATGACAGGACAAGAGGAAATGGCTTCAAGTAGCACCAGGAGTGATTTAGGTTAGATATCAGGTAAAATATCTTCCCCTGTGCCAGGCTGCCCAGAGCAGTGTTGGAGTCCCCACCCCTGGAGGGGTTTCCAAGCTGTGGAGATGTGGTGCTGAGGGACACGGGGCAGTGGGGACCTGGCAGTGCTGGGGGAACAGTTGGACTTGAAGGTCTTTCCCACCCAAAACCATTCTATAAGCTCACAAGCTTCCTGTCCATGTATTCCAAGTACTTCTCAGAGTGGCTTTGAAGGCATCTGAGATTTGCCCCATCCCTAACTCAGCTGGCTCTCAGTCACTGTCACCTCACAAGCTGCAGCTGTTAATGTCAAGAAGGGATTTCTGTTCATTCCTCCCAGCCAGCCAGGACTGATGGGAGACCCTGTAAAGACAAACTGAGCTGCAGTGGACAGATGCTGTGATCCTTCTGCTAGCCTGCTGAGAAAGTGGAGGGAGCCCTTTTGTTCTCTGCTGGCATCAGGGTGTTCCCAACCACCTGCCTGGGGCTTTGTGATGCTGATAGCTCATTAGCAGCAGTGGCCAAGGGTCAACTGGCACAGCCACCCTCCTGTTCCCTTCATCTATCAACCCAGAGACCTGGGTGGGACCCTGAGTCCTGCTGGGCCAGGCTGGATGCCAGCTACCTGTAAATACCCATCTTCTGAGCTGAGCTCAGCAGGGTAAAAGCATCGAGTGATTTATCTTGGGATGTGTCTCTTTAGCTGAGGAAATAAATTTATGAGCCAGAAATGTATGGGAAAAAAAAACAGATTTAAGCAGCTCCTGGGTGGGTTTAACCAGGGAGGGATCTTGGGCTCAGATTTTGCTAGCAGAGAGGGAAAAGAGCCCAGCAGAGCAAAGCAAAATCCACTTAAAGACATGCAGCCAGGAAGATGAGACCCCAGGATGAATCTGCTGTCAGGTGCCTGAACTGAAGAGGGCCTCAGAGAAGCAGAGAAGGGTCAAGTTTAAGGTTTGTGACATGCTCTGTCCAGGCATTTCCAACCAGACCCATCTGACAGCAAAGGCTGTCAGAGAAATCCTTTTTCTACCCCAGAACAAGCTCCACACCCACATAGGTGCTGCTGTGATGTCTTCTCCTTCCCTCTGCCTCCTGCTGTTGTAGCAGAGAGGCCCCAGGGTCTGCAGTGGTGTTCATGTGTGCATCTAAATGTCTGCCTGTGTCTGTGTTTTGGGGAGATAATAATGAAATTCAAAAAAAAACCCCTTGGAACTCCCAGCCAGCCTGGCTGAGGACTGGAGTTTTGCCCATCTGTCCCAGGCTGGGCTGAAAGCATCCCTGGGAACAGCAGTGTGAGAAGTGTTGGGTTCCTTGTGTGTTTAGCAGGTGAGCCCCATTTTCTTGGACTTCACTTTCTCTCTGTGGTGCCCCAGAATCAGCTTAATGGTGGGTCCCCAATTCCTCCTTTCACTCCAGGCACCACCTGAGCTCTTTGTCCAACCCCCCCGGCGCAGCTCCAGCGTCCCGTTGCAGCCACCAGGGCTGCAAACCCTCTGTAAGATACCAAGAGGAACACGTGCACGAGGTTTTAAACCACAAAAAAACCAGACTGCTGCAGGTTCACCACCAAGCTGCTGACTCCCTGTCCTTGTCTCCTTGCTCTGCAGGGCAGTGCAGCCCCTCTGAGGCCACGGGACCCTCAGAACCTGCTGGCCGTCCGCAAGATCTCCGTGTCCCGCATGCACTCCTTGCCCAACGACAGCTACATGTTCCGGCCTGTGGTGCCAGCAAAAGCCCCTTTCCCCCTCCATGAGGTGGAGATGGAGACGTATCCCTGCAAATCCCAAAGAGGTACTGCCTGTGGAACCCTCCCTCCCTTCTCTTGAAACCGTGGGTGGATGGGGAGCAAGCCACCCGTGAGTTGGCCGAGCCAGGGCTGGCTCGCTGGGGTGATCCTAAAGGTCTTTGCCAACCAAAATAATCCTGTGGTCTGACAACATCAGCACAACTGTGGTTTTCCACATGCTGCATGGTTTCATGTTTTCATCACATCCCAGAGTTTTCTCGGGAGAAGTCTGGTGGCTCAGGGGTTGGGCTGGGGAGAATTGGGGCTCCCCAGCAGTGTTGGAGGTGTAGGGGACAGCCTGGAGAGGAGAAGGCTCTAGAGAGACCTTACTGTGGCCTTTTAGTACTTCAAGGGGCCTGTCAGAAAGCTGGGGACAGATTTTGAGCAGGGCCTGTTGGGACAGGACGAGGGCTGATGGTTTGAAACTCAAAGGAGGGAGATTTTGACTAAAAAGAAGGAAGAAATTCTTCACACTGAGGGTGGTGAGACCCTGGCCCAGGTTGCCTGGATCCTTGGAACCATTCCAGGTGAGGTTGGCCAGGTCTCTGAGCAACCTGCTCTAGTTCCAGATGTCTCTGCTCAGTCCAGGGGGGTTGGACTTGATGACCTTGAAAGGTCCCTTCTCACCCAACCCAGTCTGTGACTCCATGTCTTCATTTTTTTCTCTTTGATTGACACATTACTCCTGCTCATACCTCATTATAAGGATTCTTTTTCTCAGATTGAACTCTGTAAAGCTTTACTGGCCTGAAAATACTCTCACTAGTGATGCCAACATGAAAAGGGTACAAGCTGCACATTTCTTCTGAAGCAATCAGCTCTGACATCATTGACTACAAATCAATAAAATCAAGCTGAATAAAAGCCAGAGCTGGTGTTACTTCCCCACAAAGCTCCTTCACAGCTATTGTTTCAGGCAGGCTGCAGTCTCACAGCAGTATTTTCTTAGCATGCTGCACTGAGCTCAGAGATGGAGCATAAAGATTAGAAACCACTCTCCAGTGCCTCCCGAGC
Source organism: Merops nubicus (assembly GCF_000691845.1). Taxonomy (NCBI): domain Eukaryota; kingdom Metazoa; phylum Chordata; class Aves; order Coraciiformes; family Meropidae; genus Merops; species Merops nubicus. The sequence continues at coordinate 23,499 of NW_008632293.1, forward strand.
CTGGCCTCAGAATGAACCTTGTGGGGACACCCCATGGCTGGGGGATGAGGAGCTACACAGAGCCTTTATTTACCCAACTGCATCTAAATACACGTTCCCCCCTAAAATACCTTTCTCTCTCTTTTGTTGTATGAGTTGGTGTGATGTGGAAATCAATAAGAAAGAAAATATCTGCCTCCCTAAAAGCACGTGTGCTCCTTGAGTGGCTCCCAAGAACTTACCAGCCTGGTTTCCTTTGATGCAGTGTTGTTTGAAATGCAAGAACTGCTGGGCCAGAGGAGTGGTGGGTTTGCAAACCCTGGTGGGGCTGGCAAGATCTGCTCTGATTTCCTTGGGTGAAGTAACTCTATATTGGTTCAAACTCTCTGGATACCAGTTAAAGTTCTTTGCTCAGTATTTATTGTTATTTCACCTGCAAATTCTTTGCTAAGCAAAGGAAAACAGAGGCTGGGTTTCATGGCTGGACTACTGGGGATGGTTTTCATCTCTGTAGTGGGTGTAAATCAGGATTTATACCCGTATAAAACTGCTGTGATGTTGGCAGGGGTGGGTAGAACTGACCTGAGAATTTTCTCATGTTTCCCAAATTTCTTTCCAAGAGCACTTGAGTGATTTAGGTCCCAATCCCACAAGTTACCTGCAAGTAAAACTGAGCACACAGAGACTCACACCAGCACTTGTGCTTTCGTGGGCTTCTCAGTGTCAGTTAAGGATGTCTTCTGCTCCAAAAGTTCAGTGGTGACCCAGAGAAAATATTGTGAGGTGACCAGATCTTGTGTTATTTTAGAATCACAGACTGGGTTGGGTGGGAAGGGACCTTTCAAGGTCATTGAGTCCAACCCTCCCCTGCAGGGAGCAGGGACATCTGCAGCTAGAGCAGGGTGCTCAGAGACACCTCCAACCTCACCTGGGATGGTTCCAGGGATGGGGCAACCTGGGCCAGGGGCTCACCACCCTCAGTATAAACAATTTCTTCCATCCCTCTAGTCTAAATCTCCCTCTTTTAGTTTCAAACCATCAGCCCTAGTCCTGGCACAACGAGCCCTGCTAAAGGGTTGCCCCCATTTTGGTCTTAGATGCAATTTCCTGATTTACTAGAAAAAACAAGAGAAAAAATGTACAACTCCAGAGATATTCAGTGTTCCTGAGTATGCAGTTTGGAGAAGTTTCTGGTTTCCTATACGAGAGCTTGATGGAAAGTTTCCAACAGAAGGAAATTCCACTGAAGGACAGGGAGGAGAGAGTAGGGTTTAGATTTTATGACCATGTTTGTGACAGATTTTATGACAAAGTTTTTCTCCATCGTAAAATACATCTTTTAAAGCCTGGATTTGCACATGAACAGCACAGACCTGGATTGAAACTCTGGCTGTAGGAGAGCCCAAAAAAGATCTCAGGAGAAGTGGGGTGGGGTAGGGGGTCAGAAGCTCACTGCTCTCCTCTTTCTGTGGTGTTCTGGAGCACAGCTCCCAAAGAAAAATGATTAAACACTTAACTTTTCTTTCTTCCCAACAACAAATCTCTTTCTGAAATGCAACTGCAATCTGTCTGGATGGCTTGTGTCACAGGTTCAAGTTCCCTGACCTCTGGGCGAGATCTCTTGAAGTGATGGATAGCTGTGTTTTTAACATGGAGCAGCAATGTAGAAACAGACGTTGGGTTTCAAGCTAATGAGGACAATAAATCCTGCAGCCAAAACAATTTTAAAAAAAAAACAACAAAAGATCTTTCAAACAACACAGAGCTGCAATAAAGCAGCACCCCAAAGGGGCTGGGGAGGAGGGATTGCCTCTAGGCTCAGCCAAGGGACTGGGAGCCTTCAGGAAGAGAGTGATTCCTGCCTGATGCATGAGCTCAGGGTCTCTCAGAGCACTTGGAATGGTCTCCAGGCCCATGTTCAGCCCAGGTCTGCACCTGAAATGGTCTCCAGGCCCATGTTCAGCCCAGGTCTGCCTCCTGGACAGTGGTGGTGGTGGTGGCTGAGCTGCAGTGAGTGGGAAGCCTGCCCTGTGCAGCAGTCTCTGCTCCCGGAGGAGTCGGCGGCAGGGTGCCCACTGGCTGCAGGAGGCTGGAGCTTGGACCTGTGAGTCGAGCTCTGGAGGCTTCCAGGGAGCTGAGCAAAGCTGCTCTTGCCTCCGTGTGGCAGAGCAGAGCAAGGTCCCAAGCCCAGCCCTGGCAGAACCTCGAAGGCAACCCAGGTGCCCTGACTCAGGGGATCCACTGCAGCCACCAGACTTCCCCCAACCCTTCTCCAAACAGGCAACAGCCTTTTACAAACCAGGGAAGGGGCAGAGGCAAGGTGTCAACTGCAGCCTCACCTCCTGCCCTTCCTCTGTGGCTGTATGGTCCTGGTGGCCATCCATCCACCCTGAGAGTCCCAGCAGCTGCAAGAGAAAAGATTCTTGTTAGCTGAGACAGAAAATAGAGCCTCTGAGTCTACACTTTGTACCAGGTGATATCCCAGAGGGGGCAGAGCCACATGCAGTGCAGAGGCTTCATCTGTACCCTGCCTGCCTCCCCTGATGGGATATGGCCTCGTGTTCAGAGCAGGAGACAGGACCAGGGACACCTGGTTTTTAATCCTGCCACTCGCTGCCCAAGGTTTGGGATTTCCTCCAGACCAGACAGGCTTCTCCCTTCCCCTCCTGCCTTTGTTCCCCTCCCGCAGTCTCCGGTTCTGCCCCAAACCCTGGGGCTGGCAGTGCCGGTGACTGCAGGCTCTG
>NW_008632294.1:0-304 GCF_000691845.1 Merops nubicus
GTGGTCAAGGAGCGTCCTGCATCCTGATTGGCCCGTTGGTAGATCCCCTCTGTGCTGATTGGCCGGGGGGCAGGGCTGGGCTCCCATTGGCCCAGGGCCGGGCTGCCGGGCTCTGATTGGCCCTTGGCTTGCACGCTGCGATCTGATTGGCTCCTGTTTGAGGAGCTGCTTCCTGATTGGCCCCCGGGCTGGGAGCTGCTCGCTGATTGGCTCCCTATCACCGTGCTGCTCTCTGATTGGTTCCTGGGGGTGTCCTGGCCTCTGATTGGCCCCTGGCCCAGCAGCTGCTCTCTGATTGGCCCCC
>NW_008632294.1:525-1054 GCF_000691845.1 Merops nubicus
ATGTCTGATTGGCTATGGTTGGGACGCACTGCTCTCTGATTGGCCAGTGGCAGTTCCCTGCTCTCTGATTGGCTGGTGTCACTTCCCCCCTCTCTGATTGGCCCTGGGTAGGATGCGTTGCTCTCTGATTGGTCAGTGGCAGTTTCGCCCTCTCTGATTGGCTGCTCTTGGGATGTGCTGCTCTCTGATTGGCCTGTGGCAGTTCCCTGCTCTCTGATTGGACAGTGGTAGTTCTCCCCTTTCTGATTGGCCTGTGGCAGTTCCCCCTCTCTGATTGGCCGCTCTTGGGACATGCTGCTCTCTGATTGGCCAATGGCAGTTCCCTCTCTCTGATTGGCCGCTCTTGGGACATGCTGCTCTCTGATTGGCCTGTGGAGTTCCCCTCTCTCTGATTGGCTCCGGTTAGGACCCGCTGCTCTCTGATTGGCCGGTGGCACTTCCCTGCTCCCTGATTGGCCGGTGCCACTTCCCCCCTCTCCGATTGGCTCCCCGCGTTGGGCTCCACCCCCTCATTGGCTCCTCCTCCCGC
>NW_008632295.1:0-873 GCF_000691845.1 Merops nubicus
CCCGGTTTAGTGGCCACAGGAGTGTTGGGTGGTGGTTGGATGGGACCCTAAAGGTCTCCTCCAGCCTGAATGGTTCCAGGATTCACCCCGAGATGGACACTGAGGAACCACCCCCAGCCCAGGATGTTCCCCCCATGCTGGGAACTGGGGATGGGGTCCCCACACTGGGAATGGGGTCCCCAAACTGGGAATGGGGTCCCCAAACTGGGAATGGGGTCCCCAAACTGGGAATGGGGTCCCCAAACTGGGAATGGGGTCCCCAAACTGGGAATGGGGTCCCCAAACTGGGAATGGGGTCCCCAAACTGGGAATGGGGTCCCCAAACTGGGAATGGGGTCCCCAAACTGGGAATGGGGTCCCCAAACTGGGAATGGGGTCCCCAAACTGGGAATGGGGTCCCCAAACTGGGAATGGGGTCCCCAAACTGGGAATGGGGTCCCCAAACTGGGAATGGGGTCCCCAAACTGGGAATGGGGTCCCCAAACTGGGAATGGGGTCCCCAAACTGGGAATGGGGTCCCCAAACTGGGAATGGGGTCCCCAAACTGGGAATGGGGTCCCCAAACTGGGAATGGGGTCCCCAAACTGGGAATGGGGTCCCCAAACTGGGAATGGGGTCCCCAAACTGGGAATGGGGTCCCCAAACTGGGAATGGGGTCCCCAAACTGGGAATGGGGTCCCCAAACTGGGAATGGGGTCCCCAAACTGGGAATGGGGTCCCCAAACTGGGAATGGGGTCCCCAATGGTCTGAGGTCTCCAAACTGGGAAAGGGGCTCCTAAAAAGACCACGTGGCCCCCAGAGTGGGAATGGGGTCCCTAAAGGCAGCACACACAGTCTCCAAGCTGGGAATGGAGCCCCCAGACTGGGAGCTG
>NW_008632296.1:0-15853 GCF_000691845.1 Merops nubicus
AGCAGTGCCCGCTGGCTGCCCGGCACGCGCCGTGGCGTGGGCAGGGGGGGCACGGTGGCTCCCCGGCCTGAATTCCCTCACTGCTGTCTGGTGGGCTAATTATTAGTGATTGGCATTTCTGGAGTTTTCAGGGCACTTTAGGGGAAGAGCAGAGTGTGGGAAGAGGAATATGTTGACAACTTTTTCACATAATCCTTTCCAGCCCCCTCATTTTTCAGTCAGCCATGGAACGTGTCCAAATATCTGGGATTTTAATGAAATTAAAAGCAAGCAGACCCAAAACTCTTCAAAAAATACAAGAAAAAAAACCCCAAACCACAGAAATGGCCATTTCCCTCTTCCTCAGCCCCCACGCTGCATGGCTGGGCTGGACATCCAAGGGGATCCAGTGGTGATGTGGGGAGGCTGCCCTGAGGCTCTCCCAGCCCCGTGGCACCATGTGGCCACCCTGCTGGGTGCTGACGTGGGGCTTGGTGTGAACATCTTCCCCTCCTTCCATGGCCTGCCACCAGATCCCACGGTGAGGACTATTTATGTGACCACCTTTTGCCCACGCCAAGGGCCACTGTGTATCCTCAGTCTCTTTACAAGGGAGGGACCTGGTGGTTTTGGTCCAGCACCCCTGTGTGCTGAGCTGCCTTAAGCAACATTTTGAGAGCCATAGCTGCTGGTGTGTATTTATCCTCAGCCCTGAGGAAAACCCCACGGGGAGCTGCACCTCAGCACACCCTGTTCAGGATCCCCAGAGGGCTTCAAGTAGGTTTGTCACAGGGAAAAAAAAAGCTCTTTGTATTAGTAAGTAACAATCTACTCTAGCTTAAGTGAACTGCAGCAAGCAATTTGTCTTGCACATGCTATAAAGATGCAATTAAAGGTGGTTACAAGGGATGAATGATTGCACACTGGATCCATGAGCATCGACACGTGCAACATCAACCTCAGCTTCTTTAAATGCATTTGCACAAGTTTAACCACCCCTGCTGGAAATAACTCTCCTAGTCTGTGGTGTACAATGCAAATCGGTGCACAGCAAGTACCTAATAGCAAGCTGGATTTTAAACTGGCACCAAATTTTGCTTGGAAATGGGAACCTGAGCTGGCTGGGAGGCATCTGTGCACCCTCAGGATGCTCCCGTGTGTGCTAACACTGCGAGGGTACAACCAGACCCACTGGAGCTCTGCCTCCTACAAGATACTCCAACCTCAGCCTGCAAACACGGACTCTTTGTATTTCCCCTGGGCAGCTTGCTTAGCCTTTAGGCTTCCTGGGTTTTGAATTGACTCTGCCTTTTGAGTGGGGGTTTTAAGGGATAAAACCCCATCAGGTTGAAAGCAAAGGAGCCCTGTTTGCTGAGTAACCATGCTGGTTTTAGGTGGATGCAGGAGATGCCAAGGGGGGAGGCGAAGCCCCGTGGGCACCGTGAGCAGCTCGTGAGCAGCCAGCAGCAGCACGCTCCGAAAATGGATCCTGGTACCTGCCATCCAAGATTATTCATGTTCCTCCACCTAAACAAGACCGGACGGGAGGATGTGCCCCCAGCACGGATTAATGAGTCAGGAGTAAAATGATATTCAGCAGAAATCCTCTTAGTCGTTTTTATCAGGGGTAGATTTTCACAACTAAATCTCAACTGCCAATTTGCGTGGATAATCTCAGATTAGCTTTAGTCCAGGGTTTAGTTTTTTGTTTCCCTCCTCCCAAATAATCGTGCTTTTGCCGTGACAAAGGAGACAAACAATTCTTCAGGAGAACGGCTGTGACATCTAAATAACAATGACAAAAAAGTCCCCCTAAAAAGGAGCAGCTCGGCGCTTTTGGCTCTCCCCTCCTCACTATGCATTATTCATAGTAGACAACAGGACCAAATGTGTATGCTCCCTGTGCAATTACCAGGAGAACATATTCAAAGACATATGCTAGTGCCTCTTAGTGAAAGGAGATGTGCAAGTACCCATTATTTACTAGGCACTGTTATAAAATCTGCAAGTTTGACTCCAAGGTTGCAGCTTAATTGACTCCCCCTGGTAGCTCTTGTCATCCATCTAATTCAAGCCATGCGAAAGCCTGGTTGTTGTTTTGTGTGTGTACAATACACTGGCTGCTTTGGCACACGCTGGTGGAAAAAATGTGGTTTGCATCAATTAGCCTTTTTTATAGAGAGGCGAGTGGCTGAATGACAGGGCCTCTGAGGAGCAGGAGAAACTTCACTCACGGCACAGAATCGCTGAGGTTGCCTGTGTTATCATCACCGCTGCCTTGGGCTCTGCTCCTCCCCAGCACAGAAGCCCCCATAAAGATCATCAGCTCAGTTTATTGCCTTCTTAATCCAATAAATAATTTTCCTGTGAGAAAACCCTTCTGTGGGATTTATTTAAATCGGCCTCCCCAAATTCATCTCTGCAAACTCCCCTCGTCTTCCTCCCACCCTGGTTCTCTCTGTGTGCTGTAAGCTGCAAGGAGCTCTGCACTGATTCCTTCCCACATCCCCTTCCCCAGCAGGCAGTAACTTCTGTGCTCATGGAGATAATTTTCCTCCAGCCCTGGAGACCAGTTCAGCTCTTTTTCTGCCTACAGCACATCCCTTGGAGAGGCGTGCCCCTTTAGGAATGAGGTACACCAAAAGCACCAGAGGGGGGTGTTTTCCTCCATCCCCTTTCACAGCTGAGGTGAAGAAATCTGAGCTCATTTCTTTCTAATAAAGGCATTTGACATCCGTGGTGCAACCACTGCCAGAACACAGAGCCATGCTGTATGGGGAGGGCAGTTGGACACTCCAGCCCCCCAGACCAGTTCAGCTCTTTTTCTGCCCGCAGCACATCCCTTGGAGAGGTGTGCCCCTTTAGGAATGAGTTGCTGACAGGGTGGTGGCATAGAGGCAACACCAAAAGCACCAGAGGGGGATGTTTTCCTCCATCCCCTTTCACAGCTGAGGTGAAGAAATCTGAGCTCATTTCTTTCTAATAAAGGCATTTGACATCCGTGGTGCAACCACTGCCAGAACACAGAGCCATGCTGTATGGGGAGGCCAGTGGACAACTGGCCATCCAGCCCCATAACAGATGGCACAACTTGCCTGGGTAGGACACCTTGTCACAGTTTACCCGTGGCTCCTCTCCCCTTTGCCCTCCCCCTGAGTCTTGCACTGAACAGTGTTTCCCCTGGGCTGTTGTCTGTCAGGAGTTGTCCTCCAGCAGAGCTGGCCTGGCAGGGGCCAGATAGCCCATGGCACCCGGCTCTCCCCAGGTGGCACCCTGAAAAAAAGCAGCTGCAGATGTGCTGAGGATGCACAAGTGTGGAAACGTGGCTTCTCTTTCCTTTTAAAGTGTGAATGCCCCAAAAAAGGAAGGTCAACACTCAAACCAAGTGTTGGGACAACCGTATCGGACTGTTCCTTGGGCAAATAAACCCAAGAGTCTGTATGGAAAAACTCATCCTAACTTTAAACAAGAACAAATTCAAATGAATAGGCATATTTTGGAGAATTTCTGTGAAAAATAAACCCTTTTTTAAGCAGCCCTGCTCCCTGTAATGCCTCGGGAGGTAAAGCACCACTTCCAGCTTGCCTAGACTGGGAGGAGCGACAGAAGCAGCAATCTGGTGTGTTTTCCATGCAAATCCTTAATGTAGACATGCTGCAGCACCACAAAAAGGAATTGACTTCCCTGCAAATGAAGCAAGGCCTTAAGTGCTTTGTTGAACAACAGCCGAGCTCTTTGGTATTGAACAACAGTGACAAAATAACTAAAGAAGCGAGCTGTGATAGCCTGATGTGGTTGCAGCAGAGTAGCTGGTCGGAGGGTGGCTGGCGTGTGGGATGACATGTGAATACCATCTAACCCTGCACACTGCTGCAGTCTTTCACCAGAGGCTAGTCTAAAAACCTTGAAGACTTGGCAATTAAGAGGACCTCTAATTGAAACAGAAAACTGGTAGCATTTTAATTGCCGTGCAGCTCCTCTCCAGAGCATCGTGGTCTAGCAGAAATCCAAGGGTTTACAAGCAGGTTTGGAAGCAGGTTTTTTTAATCCTACAGCAAGCATGCCATGCGTGTGCTTTCCCTCAAGAGCAGTTCTCATCCATGGGGAAGGAATCAGTCACTCCACCACACCAGGGCCACACTGAGGGGTAGAAAAGACACGTTGCTTCTGTGGGTGACACTTGTCCTGCATGCCACTGTATTGAAGGACAGGGGAAACGACTGCAAGCACTGGGCAATTTAAAATGCAGGAAAACATGCTCTGAAGCCCCCAGAGCTGAGCCTCCTTAAAGCAAACCGTGGGCTGGTGGGCAGGGACCAGGAAAGCCCACTGGTGTTGGGCAGACTGAGCTAGTGGTGTTCTGGTGTGCCCTACGGAGGTGCTGCAGAAGTCCAAGGCACATCAAAGAAACAAACAGAACCACTGGACAGGGTATTCCTTCATTCCTTCCCTTTGCCCAGGTTACCCTTCCCCATGCCTGCCTGGGTGGCACTGACTCAGATCACTTCATGGAAGGGATGTTCATTCCTCCATGGAAGAGAAACACTCCAGGTAGCACTTGGAGTGATAATAAATGGGATGACAGCAGCAGCCTCACCCCAGCAGAGTAACTGTACTGCTGTGTGGATGTGGACCCTTCAGGGAAGGAGGGAGATGCTGGAGATGCTGGGAGTGGTGCCAGTGTCCCCTGTGGCAGGTGCCAGAGTCCGTGTTGGGCAGGAGCTGCAGGCAAAGATATGTTGTAATATATTAATACACTTTTGTAATTCCTTTCATTTCCGAGAGCCCCGAGACATGCTGCAGCAGATAATCCCGCTGATTAGTCCAATCAAAGCTTTGTGAGCAAAAGCTGCACTCTGTCTAGGGAGCTGCACAATACGAAATCAATGGATTGAGAGCAATCTCCACAGCCTCTGTCCACTCCCCATTTTAAGGTAACTGACAACCAGAGAACAGTTGTGGTGCTGTTTTCCAATGCTAATTATGTGCTGGTCCTGGGCTGGATGGCACTTGAGACATAAAAAACACTGTCTCTTCCCCAGGGAAGTGAGGACCAAGGCACAGAGTGAAAACTAAGGCCAGGAGAGGAGGCTTCTGCTGCACAGACTGTGCAAAACACCAAACCTGGGCTGAAGCTGCAAATGCATTTTAGGAGCAAGTTTGCAAAACAACAGTGAGCAGGCACTGGGCACAAAGGGGAGAGGAAACACAGGACAATGGATGAATACCTGTTCCTCTACCCAAAAGCAGAACCTTAATCAAAAACCAGCTGAAGCCAAACCCCTAGCTGTGAATTTGGGATTCATCCCTTCTTTCTGTAGGAAATCCCAATGTTAAGTGCTCTGGTTTGCAGCTGTTTGCTGCTGCCTTTCAAAACTAGGTCTTGGTCCTTCTCAAGGGGAAGCAGGTGGCAACGGTGGTGCTGGGGGGACCAGCACCCTGCAGGACCCCTGATGCAGCCCCCCACTTCACAGCACCCATGGGGGGCACCAGCAGCACCCATGTTTCAGCTCACCTGGCCCCAGCAGCACCGCAGCAGGCTGATGCTCCGCCAGGGGAAGGACCTATTAGATAATTGACTGTAGCCCCTGCCAAGGCAGGAGGGAGTCTCCTGACAGAGGCTGTAGCAGATATTAAACACACCACTCTTGATCTCAGCAAAAAAAAAAGGCCACTGGAGTAATTTTTTTTTTTAACCTGCTAAGTAAAAGCTTTCTAGCTGATATTAATAGGTTCTATCTGATGAAAACGGTGCATTCATCAGGGAAGGGTTTTTCCTTTTTTTCACCCCCATTAAACTTTCGAAGAAATGTTTTAATTTTTTTTAAGCCACCATTGATTTTTTTTGTAAGCAAAAATGGACATGTTCAAGCAGAAAAAAAAAAAAAAATCCATTTTGTTGTGAATCAGTTTTCATTTAAGAAGATGTTTCAGCAAACAGTTTCCAATTTGATCTCGTTGCATCCTCCTTGTCCCACTATTACACACGTCAAAATTTAACTGGAGATGGACAAAAGTGCAAAACAAAAGAGCTTGTTTTAGCAGTAAATGGGATTTTTATACTTGTTTCCACAGTTTTGTCTTGCTGCTTTCCCCTTTTTCTACCAGCCCAAAAGACTAATGCCCTCGGGTAGGTGCATGTTGGGTCCTGCTCCCTCCGGCTTGGAAGCACTTTTGATTGTCTCTGTTGGGTACCAACTGGAGGAAAAGAGGGAAAAGGTGAAAAGCAGGGAAACGGGCATTGTTGGGCTCGGGAGGAGGGAGGGGAGCTGCTGCTGGAGCCCGCAGGGGCACCGTCTGCCATGAGTCAGCAACCAGCCAGATTTACTGCCATTGATTAAATTAACATTTGTTATAAGCCAGGGAAGGGAGGAAGGGTGGGGGGAGAAATCCTCTTCACAGCTCTTGAATTATTGATGCCCTGGGAGGCTCCACGGCGGGCTGGGGGCAGGAGCAGCGAGGCAAGGTGGAGTGCTCACGCACGGGGATGGGCAGGGCTCCTGCAGGACCTCCTGTGCCAGGCAAACTGCAGCAGCCTGGGGTGGCACGGGCTGCACAAGGTGCATGGCTCCAGAGGGCATCTTCCTCCTCCCCTTGTTTTGGCTGGGAGCTCAGTTTCCCCCAAACCAGCATGAAGGATGGTAGTAAAGTGCTGCTGCACCTCCAGTGCCCTCCACAAAGCCTGTGCTGCCTGGCAGTGGTGTGTGGGCAGGGCCAGGCAGGGCTGGCTTTGCTCCACTCCCCTGGCAGGGAGCTAGGAACAGGGGAAAATAAAACCCACCAAGCTGAATGCCCACCAATTCAACGTGATGCTTCTTTTCCAAGGTGCTGATCATGCATCTGGATGGAGTCAGAGGGATGCTGCCAGGTCTGAGTGAAACCTGCCCCTGCGTGCAGCATGTGGGAGGCAGGGTGCTGAGTTTGGGACTGGGCTCGTGCTCTGCAGGGGCTGTCTGGGCTCAGCCCGTGCCCACCGAGGAGGGGAAGAGAATGTGGCAGCACTGCTGAGAGATGTTACAATGCCTGAGCAGGCTGGACCTGCTGGAGAGTCCATGCCAATGTGGGCACTCGAGCCAGCACAGAGCTGGGCCTGGGGGTCTTTTGTTCCCGTGGCTCCTGCTGGCTTTCAGAGAGAGCCAGCCCTGACACAGGACCATAGCCCTGACCACAGTGGTCATCTGTCTGCAGAGATGGCAGCTGGCCCAAGTGAGAATCAAGCCACTCTTCCCTTTCTCCTGCAGACTAACACCTACCCTGCCCAAACTCTGCCAGGCTGTCTCCTCTCCCCCAGCTGCCATGAGCCCCCCAGCCCCTTGCAGGGTGACAGGCGAGAAGTACCCTCCCTGCAGGGACAGGGACACACAGAGGGGGACAGGGAGAAGGAGGAGGACAGGAAGAGCCTCCAAGGCACAACGGCAGCAGCAGGGGTGACCCGAGAGCAGTGCCACCTCCTGCCCTCACCCAGCCACCACCTGCACCTTCACAGGGTCTCATCCCACAGCCCATGCTGGCACATGGGGCTGCCTGGCACCCAGAGCCTTGTGCAACCCCCACCTCAGCCCTCCTGAGAACAAATTTAGGTGTTTAAACTTCTCGTTACAGTCAGCCATCAATATTCACAGTAACAGATAAACGAGAGGCGTGGTGAGCCTATGGCACAAGGGCTGGAAAGGAAATAACTTTTCACAACCAGCTGATTAAGTTATAAATCTGGCTATGTCCAGGTTTTATTTAAGGTGCTTTCTGGGTGTAAGCACACCACAGGCACCAGGGGAGGCCACAGCTGTGAGTGAGGGCAGGGGGTGTGCTGCTTGCCCAGCCCTGGGATGACCACTGGGGGGGTGGTAAGAGGGTGGGGAGTCAAGGAGGAGAGAACCCTGGTGTTGGGGGTACAGGCAGAGAGAACATTGAGGAAATCCCCCCCTGCACAGCCCACAAGGGGATACAGGGGTGAGTGGTGTTAGGGGGTGGCAGCATGGATGATGCCCAGTGAGCCAGGGCACCAGGCAGCTCAAGGTAGCAAAAGCTGAGAGGTGGGCTCAGGCCACTGAGCCCCTTCCCACAGGTGCCCAGAGGGCCATTGCCCAAGGACTGCTCCCCACCATCATCTCCTGCTGTGAGAAAGTCCTGCTGTCCTGGCTGGCAGTGGCAGGGCTTGAAGTATTGCAGGGAAAAAGCCACATCCCTGACGTGACGGAATGAGCTGTGGCACTAGGGAGGGACCACATCTACTGGCACAAGCCAGACCGTGCCCAGGCAGCCCCTCCAGTCCCAGCTGTACCATGGGGGGTGCTTTGGGTTTTCCTTCCCCTCCCAACAGCTGCTCAGCCTGAAGTCAACCCCCATGGCCTGCAGGGACACTGGCAAGGGGCTGCGGGAGCTTCCTGCTGCCCTGCTCCATGCCCTGCTGGCAGGCACAGATGCCCAGCTCACACACAGCAGCCCAGAGGTCCAGCAGATTTTCCCCCATCCCTGACAGCAGAAGGGGTGGGTGGGCAGACAGTTTTTTCACTGCACACCCCTTCCCCTCCCCACTTTCCCCAATGGCTGTGCCCACTGGGGGGGAGCCCTGCAGTGAGGGAGCCTTCACAAAGCTCATTTCTGAGCAAGGACTTTCCCTCAGCCAGGCCAGGAGTCTCCTAGCCCCCAAAGGCTTGGGACTGTAAAGGTCAGGGGATGTCTCAGCACGACCAGGGGCTGCCTGGACCCCTCTCCTGGTGGCTGGTGCAGATTCCCTGGTAATACCACTTTGTGAAGTTCCAGGTTTTCTGTGTCCCGGGGAGCAGAGCCGGCAGGGAGGGGCAGAGTTCAGTGGCTGATGAAGTTTCCAGTCATATTCTATTTTGAGGTTGAGATCCTCCATTTGTTCAGTTCTTAAAGGTGACCCACAAAGGAAAGAACAATTTGGGCTCACGCCCAGCGTTCGCTTCCCTGAGCTGAAGACCTGGGAGTAGGTGTTTTTATAAGGCTACTTTTTTGGCATTAGGAATGTGGATCCTTGCTTCACCTCAAGACTCTGGGGAGGCAAAGGAACTTGCACACGTGTGGTTACAAAAATGCTACCAGTATGAGCTGAGCTGCTGAGAGGTGACCAAAGCAGGCTGTTTGCTGTCCAGTCTTTGTTTGCTTTGTTATTAACATCCACTTAATTTCAACGAGCAGCTGACATTTTGGATGAAGAGCCCTCGTTAAAGCCTGGGCAGCCTTCCTCCTGCACAGCCTTCGCTTCCCAGCACGCTCTCCACGGCCTCCTCCCCCATCTGCTCCAGCAAAACATATCGACTAGCACTTCCATCAGCTAAAAACAGCAAACAGGAAAAATCTTTAATAGCTTTTCTCCTCCAGGACCTTCGTCATACAGAAAAGATGCCTATGAGACAGCAACCCAAATAAGACCACTCCAGTCCGAGTGCCCAGGTGCCCCCAGGGCTGCCCTGGCTGCATGGGGCACTTGGCTCTTCCACCAGCCATGGGGAAAGGTGAGTACTGTGCTCCCAGGAGCAAACACGTCCCTTCCTCAGCACAGCCATCCCCTGCACCTTCTTTTGGGGCAGGATTCGTGGCTGTGCCCCCATCTCAGGGGGCCACTGGGAAGCCTGTACATCTTTGTGCAGGCTTTTGTCTCCATCTGCGTGCGTGTCCTTGGAGCCGCGTCCCCGTAGCCCCTGCAGGGACACCCCCACCCCTCTCCTCCCACCTTGCTCTTATTTCCAGAGCCACTGTTAGGAGCTGCGCTCATTTCTGATCCCTGTGCCTATACAGTGGACAGTAAAAGCAGTCAGGGAATTTAGTCACCAACAGAAATCCACTCCCCATGAGGCTGACACTGCCCTTCGATGCATGGAGGTTTTCCTGGTGCTGCCCCCACCTTTTCCAGTCCTTGCCCTCAGGCCAAGGCTACTGGCAGCCCCCAGGCACTTGTCTGGGCTACTGCCAGGGCTGCCAGGATGAGGATGCTGCTGTGGCTCTGCCTGTGCTGTCACCCCTGCCCCACACTCCTACAAACCCCTCTTTCCTGGAGGGTACCAAAAGCATCAGCATGCGAGCCCGGGCTCTGCAAAATTCTGCCTGACCCTGGCAGAAGCTCCTGTTAGAGCCCACGGCTCCTTCCTGCTGTCCTCTGCCCACCCTCCTCACCAGGGCCAGGCAGCCTGTCCTTGGGCTTCTCCAAAAAAAGCCTCCAGACTGGGAAGCTGCTGCCATAGCTTCCTTACAGCCTGCTGTTCCCCCAAGGACAGGGACAGCTCCTGCCTTTTTGCCCCTTCCCATGGCACTGCCCAGCCATGGGCATCACTGTGTCCGTGCAAGGACCAGGCAGATGCCCAGGTGGCCTTCAGCAACATAAGAGACTGGGATGTGGGAATTTTGTTGGCACTTGCAAGCATGGGGGAGGTGAAGGCCAGCAGGGACTGGCCTGCCCTGCACCCCAGGAGGCTCCTGCCCCATGAGCTCCCCTTCCCTTCAGCCACAGGACTGATTTACAGCCCCAGTGCCTCCGTTTCCTTGCCTGGGACCCACATCCCTCCCTCTCCAGACTGCTGTGAGGAGAGCTGTGTTTAGAGCCTGAGGTTCCTGGACTCTATGGCAACGGGGCCATACAAATACTTAGGGCTGCGCTACCCTTTGTTTGGGGTTTCTGGAGCTCTGGTGTGACTGATGAGCTCTCACCAGACCAAAACCATCTCGAGCAGGCTCTGCTGGGGCCAGGCTCCTCTTGACGTCAGTAGGATTTGGACTGGGGCCCATCTTTCAGAGGAGGTGAAGCCAAAGCTGCTTTTAAACCGCACTGATTCTGCAGATGGTGGTGAGGACAGAGTGGGGTGCAGGCCCACAATGGCTTGGGCAGGATCCTGCTCAACCAAATCCACTCTCTTTAGCTGGCTGGCCCCATCCAGCACGATGGACGACTGCTGGGATCACCATCTTGCCCCCAAGACCCAGAGCTCCTGGCATGGGCAGCAGACCTGGCACACTCCCTAGCTGGAGAGCCCCAGCTGTTGCCTGGGAAGATGGGACTTCCTTTGCCCAGCTCCTCAAGCATCGCCTGTCAACCCTCCATGTCTTCTTCACTAAAGTTTCCTGAGGGGACTAGGTTACCACCACCAGGCTTTGCTGGCACATAGGAACTGAGAGGGACTGAGAAGCCACAGGGCCAGCTCTGGTTGGCATTTGTGCTGTGGGAGACAGTGGAGAGACTAACTGCAAGGTGAAATGATCCTGAAGATGTTTCTGGGACAACACTGCAAATGGCAATAACCAGCAGTTCAGGCTGTCCCAGAGGGTCTCCTCTTTCTGTTGGGCATTTAAGCACCTCCCTCCCAGTCTGGGTCCTTACTACAGTGTCAGAGGCAAGGTGAAGGCCTGTGGAGAGAAAGCAATTCCTCCATCACCCATCGAGTCTCCTCAGCTTGCCCTCCCCATGCCCTGGGATGGAGCTTCTGGCTCTGGCTCCTGCTCTCCTGCTTTCTGTTTATGTGGGCTCTCCCAGAGGCTCCCAGGGCCACCAGGCCACCAGCCCATCCCCCGGGCTGCCAGAGGGGCAGTGGGTGTTAGGGAAGGACCCCAGCCTGCAGTGAGGAGCCCAGCAGCGAGGAGCCCAGCAATGGGGAGCCCAGCAGTGAGGAGCCCAGCAGTGGGGAGCCCAGCAGTGAGGAGCCCAGCAGTGGGGAGCCCAGCAGTGGGGAGCCCAGCAGTGGGGACCCCAGCAGTGAGGAGCCCAGCAGTGAGGAGCCCAGCAGTGAGGTGAGGAGCCCAGCAGTGGGGAGCCCAGCAGTGAGGAGCCCAGCAGTGAGGAGCCCAGCAGTGGGGAGCCCAGCAGTGAGGACCCCAGCAGTGAGGAGCCCAGCAGTGAGGTGAGGAGCCCAGCAGTGGGGAGCCCAGCAGTGAGGAGCCCAGCAGTGAGGAGCCCAGCAGTGGGGAGCCCAGCAGTGAGGACCCCAGCAGTGAGGAGCCCAGCAGTGAGGTGAGGGGAGCCCAGCCTCAGCCTTGCTGCTCTGCTGGCAAGGCAGCGTCCCCACCGAGGCGGTGTCCATCTGCCCGCTGTCGCTGTGCCCCAGCAGCAGGACCATCTGTCACCCTGGTGCTGGGGGTGCTGGAGCCCAGCTCGCCGTGGCCCCCACCGCCCCGCTGCCCTGGCTGCCCTCCCCCGGGAAGGGGGGCACGGAGGGAGGGGAAGGGGCCTGCTCCAGCCCGGAGCAGTTCCTGGGCAGGTCGGCAGGGTAATTAACTGCTAATCTTCCTCCTCCCCGGATTTGCTGGGCTCTGCTAGGTCTCCCTGCTGCTGCTTCCAAGCATTTCGTTGTCTCCCATCTCCTCCCCGTTTCCTCTCTTTCCTCCCAGGGCTGCTCTCCAAACCCACCGAAGCTGCTCCTTGGGTCTTACACTGATTCTAACAAAGGCTCTTCCTCACCCTGGGGATTGTGCTAGTGTCTCTGTCGAAGCTGCCTTTGAAAGCTTTGCAACTCAAGCTCACTAATAATTTAGTGTTTGGCTTCTGCATGGCTTCCTACTGTTCTGCTGGCTCCATCGGTCTCCCTTCTGCTCCACTCCTTCCTCACGCAGGTTGGGAGCAGGAACCAGTGAATATTTGATTTCCCCTCTGACTGCCGTGCCTGGGAGGCACCGAGGGATCGGCCCCAGCCGCCCAAAGAGGGAGCAGGAGCTCCCCCAGAGCTATTTGCAGCCCTCCCAGCTGTCTCACTTCGCCGCCTTTGTGCCTCAAGATGCCCAGTCCCCTCGTCCCTCCCCACACCCACCCCCCGAAGGTCTGTTCTCCCTGTTGATAATCCATTATCTACATTTAATGCCTCGCTGAAGTCCTCCGCTTTGTCTGGTGGTGAAACCTCCACCAGATGTGAAGCTTCTTCTGTTACTAATGGCAAATCCTTTTGCAATAGCTGGTTGGAAAATGGGGAAAACATTTTCATGAAATAAATGGAAACACTGGACTCATTTTCGTTCTGTGGGCCTCACAAAGGAACAGTTTTTGTTTGGCATTATCTCTATTTTTTTATAGAAAATCACTCTAGAACTGTGGCTCAGAAGGTAGGTTTGTATTGTCAGGACTTGTGCTGTTAAACGTTTCCTTTGCTGTCCTAATGTATCTAGTCTTGCTCTCATGGCCCACTTGCCTCTGAAAAAAAAACAACATAGGGAGCAAGAGGTAGAAGAAAAAAATGCAAATGCTTTCTTTAGCATTCAGACCTCAGAAAAGTGAGGCCAGCAGGAACCTTTCCAGAGACACGGCTGCCCCCTGAGTGTGCTGAGCACGCCCGGGTGGACAGGGAGATGGGCTTCGGGGAGCAGGTGCCGTCCAGCTCAGAGGAAGGTCCCCAGTTAACACTCAAACTGTGTTTTTAGCATTTGGCAACCCTTTCAGAGTCCTTCTGCAGACTTCCTCCCTGCTATAATAAGGTGTTAGCTTGTCCCACAGTGTCACTCCCACACAAAGTCGCCCTCGTCCAAATTACTATTAAAACATAGCGGCGCCAGCTGCTGCAGGGTGGCAGAGCTTCCCAGCAGAGCTGCAGTACCCAAACAAAGCCTGGCAGAGCCTGCAGACAGAGCCACACCACGCTGGGACAGCACCTGAACGGACACCCCGGGCTGGAGGGATGCAGAGAAGGTGTCAGCACGTGCCCTTCTAGTGATGCAGCAGCAGCACGGCACCGGGGCCTGGCGCTGGGGCTGTGTGCTGGATCTGCTGGCTGAGATAGGTGGGAAGAGGAGATCCTGGAGCACAGGAGCCCTGAGCACTGCCAGCACGCTGGGAGAGAGCTGTCCTCCTGACCAAATGTTTATTCCCACCACTACAGACGTGCCTATCTGTGCTTTCCTTCAGATGCAAGCATTCTTAGCAGCTAGTCACAAATTCACTGACAAACGCCAGTCTGAAATGTTTCATCTTCTGTTCAATGAACTGTCAGTGAACCAAAAAAACCCCAAACTCCAAGGACAAGCCTGGGCTCCTAGTGCGTCTGCCCAGAGCCAGGATTTGAGGAGCCTCCCAAATTCACTCATGACATTCATCCAGTTGAGGGGAAATCTAGCTAGTTTTAAGGTTTTGAGCTAATTCAGAAGGAATTTTGGCTTGTGATTTCTGTATACAGCAGCATATCCTGCAAACTGGAAAGCCTGTGCACTGGCAAAGCTGTGTATTAGACCCATGGAGGTTCTTGTGTCCTGCCACTTGGGATGCAGAAGCTGATGAACTCACTTGATACCCCAAAGAGTTAAAAGAGTAAGCAGAATATGCAAGGTGCAGACACACAAGGTGGCATAAACACCTACTCTGCTCCAGAGAATCACTGGGAGCTGGTGCAGCAGAGGCTGCAACTGTGAAAATGCCCTGGGGCAAGGAGAGCAGGCAGGCAGAAAAGCTGTGAGGGAGGGCTGCAGGGAAGCACAAGAGCAAGCTGGTGAAGGGGGATGAGAAAAAGAGAAGAAAGGGGAGTGTGGGACCACGCATGGAAAAACCAGCCCTGGAATCATGAGCAAAGATATTTTTCTCCAAGCCACTTTTCCCAGGCACAGGAAATTTTCCTTTGTGACAGTGGAGGCTGGCAGTAGAGGTGCTTCCCTTCACCATCCTGTTCTCTTTCCAAGGCCTGCAGCCTGCTGGGCACTGCCTTTTCTGCTGGTCACCATCACTAGGGGCAGGCAGCCACACGAGGAGTGACTTCAGCGAAGCCATGGTTTACTGAACCACCCAGCTGAAGACTTCTGACTCAGGAGGAAAAAACACCCTGGAAACAACAACAGCATCTTGATCTGGCTTTTACTCTGAAGCTGAAGGCAGCAGTGATGAACACGGTGATGGGAAGAACCTGGGCAGCCCCTCCTGGCCTGGCATCCTTCAGCTCCCTCACCTTGGCTCACTGCTGTGTCTTGCCCTTAGCCCCAGGGCTGGTGGTCCCACAGGGCGAGACGGGCGCTGCTGGCTGTGCACTGTCAGGAGCAGATGCTCTTTACTCCCCTTGCTTTTTTCCCTTCCCATGTTTCTTTCTCCTGGAAGCATTTGGTGCCAAGGTGCCCTCCCAGTCAGCAGGAGCAGAGCCATCCTGCACACAGCAGTGCCACCAGCACGGGGCATATGCCGGGCATTGCTCCACCACTGTGGAGTGAAAGAAAAGTAGGTCAGGAAAGTAGGTTTGACAGAGCCAAGGACTGGACTTGTTACCTCACTTGCCATCAGTGTGGGAACCAAAACCTGCCAGGGCCAGCAGCCAGCCCGACGGGCAGCTGTCGAGGTGCCAGGCAAAGCGGGCAGCCCCTGCCCTCCCGAAGCCGTGGCACCAGCTGCAGCCCCGCAGCTGCACCCGCCCCTGGCAAAGGCTGAAGGTCTCCGTGGGGATGATTTGGGTCTTGCAGGTTCCCCAGCCCCCAGCTGCACCTGCCTCAGCGACAACCGAAGCGAACGCCCGAGCCCAGGGTGAAGCACTAACTGCAAACACCCACTGCCTCCGCCGCAGCAGCAGGGCAGGGCTCCAGCAGCCAGGGTGATGTGCTCCTTGCTGGAGGGGTCTGCCACTCGTCACGGGTAGGGGGGAACAGAAATCACCATGTGGGGATCCCAAATTTTTGACTTTGCCCCGTTAGTGAGCCAGAAAATCACCCAGTGTGCTGCTTCCTCCCGCAGCAGAAGGCACACTCCTTTGTTTAAGACACTTTCTGAAGGACATGCTGCAGAGCCACCACACGTATTTCTCTGATACCTCCTCCAAAAGGTGTCTGAACATTTGGGGACCCCAGTACAGAGGGCTCTGAGATGGGACTAGACTTTGGGGGTGAGGGCAGCAGAGCAGATTTCTAACTGCCGAGGTGAAAGGGCTGGTGCTGGCACACAGCAACTCCACGGGAGGAGAACGTCCCTGTG
>NW_008632297.1:0-13147 GCF_000691845.1 Merops nubicus
TGCTCTTTGCTGCGCGGGTTAACAGCCCCCAGCCTATACCCCGCCCCTCGCCCCCGGCCTTTCTCTGTCTCCCGGCCCACGCAGCATCCCCCCGCTCCGGGGTCCCACGGACCCTTCTGTCCTGCCCCCGCACGCCACGCACCCTCTGTGCGCTGGCTCCGGCAAGGACCAGAGTGTCCCAGGGATCAGGATTTAGGGCAGGGACCTTCGCCAAGGGCATCGTGGTGGGTACCCCCCCACTACGGGTGTCACCCCCTGGGTGACAAGGCACAAGTATCGCTGGGAACTTCCTTGGGGTTTGCTTTCTGCTGGGGCTTCTGCGGTGGCTAGTAAAGGGGTGGGCTCCCGTGTCAGCCTTTCCCCGGGACCGTGGGAGTGCCGGTGGCCGGCCTTTTTGTGGAGGGAACAAATACCGGCGATGCCTGCGCCTCCGGGAAACGTGGCAGGATTGGGCAATGGGTTCAAGTGCTGCTGGGGGAAGGGACTCTCCCACGCACACGGGAGGGAGTGAGCATCTTTTCCATAGGGAAGCAGGCTAAATATACCAGTGTGCCTGCCTGTCCCCCGGGGGGCTGGGCACCCACCCAGCCAGAGCCTTTTTGCTGCACCCGTGCCTGAGCCACACTGGTATTCCCCATCAGTGTAAAAGCTTTCATCCTCCCTTGGCTTTCATCCTCCCCTCGGCTTTCATCCTCCCTCCATGTCGGCTTCCAGGCTGCCCTCTGACCAGAGGGGAAAGGTCTGTGGTCCTTGGGCTGCTCAGAGGAGGAGGAAGCAGGAGTGGTGTTTGCCCTGCCCAGGTGCAGCTAGGGTCAGCCCGTGCTCTGCAAGGCCTGACTTTGGGTTGTTAACCTTGGCTCAGGAAAGCTTTTTCTTTCTCTGACCTGGCTCTTCTTGTGGCCAGAGAAGAAATGGGGACATCTTACACCCAGGTCAGCATCCTGGGAATGCCCACAACCCAGCACTGAGCTCTCCCCATCTCCCCATCCCCATGAACAGGAACCAAAATCCCACTCCTAGCAGCAGAGACCAGCAAGCCCCATGTTAGGAGGAGAAGCTGGCCTGGGAGTGGGCAGGGGGAGAAGATGGCAAATTCCCGATCTCGCCTCCTGATCTGAGGAGGATGTTTTATCCCCAGGGCAAAATGTCTTGAAAGGAGAAGGTGCCTACATGTTCCTTTTGTGCTGGGGAGGGAAATAAGACTGTATCCCCCCCAGGGGGATGCTCTGCCCCCTCTGCCTGCCCCTAGAGAGCGTGAGGAGGATTGTGAGGGTCCCTGTGTGGCTGTTCTTGGTACAAGGTCGGTGCGGTGTACCCATCACTGCACCTGGAGACATACAGAAAGCAGCTGGACCTTGGTCTTCTCTCACGCTAACCTTGCCTTGCTGGAGAGGGGGTTTCTTGGGGTGCAGCAAGGCAAGTCAGGCTGGCCTGAAGCAGCAGCAAAGCGATGGCCAACTCTTTCCAGCAAATTATATGGAAAGCAAGGAGCATTTTCCCACCCTGTGCTCTCAGGGTAGCTCCCCTGACAGCCACAGTTGCCTGAGAGAGAAAAAAAATGGGGCACCTCCCCATAAGGAATTCCCAGCCTTCCTCCTCCTGCGTCTTCTCCCTGCCAAGGCCAGATGCTTTAGCAGTGCGTGCAGAAAAGTCCGTTGTAGGCAGTTTTTGAAATAACTTGCCTAGAAAGGAAGTTTCTGCAATTCAGAGCTGGCTTTTGCCCCAATCCAGGCACACTGCTGCTATTTTTTACTTAAATCCATCTTGAGGAGCTTGGGGAGGGGATGGGATGGGATGTTGGTGGTGTTGGTGTTTGGTCTGTGCGAATCTTTGCTCCTTTTTTTTTTGTGTCCCCTGGACTGAGAAGCGTCACATGCCAAAATGCTGTCTGGAGCTTTCCCAGGCTCCTTCCTCAGATGCTTTTCTTGCTGTGTCTGCTGTGGGACTGGAGAGAGGGGACTCAAGAGACTGGCAGGTCACCCGTGGGTGGGTGGGTGACTCTGAGGGTACCGGATGCTGGGGACCGAGTACTGTGCTTAGAAATGCTCCTGTGGGACCATGTGGAATCCTGTCACATCTTGCTAGTGCTGGGGTCAGGGTGTGTTTGTGAATGAGTCCATGGGCGTCCGCAGCTCCCAGGCTGCTTGTGCCCCTCCTCAATGGGTTTCTCTCCCTCTCTCCCTGTCGCCGCCTTATTGCCTTTCCTGCCAAAATATTTGTGTCCTGTGCAGGGGAAATCCAGTGGCTTTCGGTGGCCAGTATCACACAGACAGGAATGTCTTGGCACATGGGGCTTTCCGTTAGGAAAACAGATGTTTCTGCAGCAACTGAAGTTTTGTAAAGAGCTTCCCCAGGCTTGGAGGCACTGGAGCTGTTGAGACAAGTGTTGTGATCAGCATTGCCTGTCCCCCATGATGTCTTCCCCTGTTTTGGGAGTGATTTGGGTCTCAGCTCCAAATCCTGCTGTGTTATCCTGTCACCAGGCTTGGGTCAGACTCTAGAAGGGGGGAAGTAAATGCATGAAGGGACCTGGCCAAAACAGCACAGGGAGGTGCTGACAGTCCAGCCGGACCCTTGCCATGAACAGTGCCACTGTCTGATCTTCCTGCTCTGCCAGCAGCCTCCCAGGACCTGGGGGATGCTCTGGGCTCAGACCTGCACCCAGTGCCTCCAGCTACTTGCTTACACCTGTCCTCATAGAAGACAGTGACATAAGTGATCTGGATTTATTTCTCTTAGGGGGTTGGTGGCCAGTGGGTGCCATAAATCTCTGGTCTTTGTGGTCGTGTCCCCAGGTCTTGTACAGCGTCCCTTCAGGGAAGTTCCCTGCAGGGTGTTCCCCCATGCTGTGCAGTGCTCAAGGAGCTCAGGAGACCCACAGCCACTGCGGGGACACCTCGGCCAGGGTGGGCTGGGACTTGGGGCCCTTGGCCACCAGGGTCACCTAGGTCCCCTCAAAACCCCTGTGCTCTCTGTCTCCCTGCCAGGCGTATTTACGAGCGGTCGATGTGAAGATCCTGCAGCAGCTGGTAGTGGTGAACGAGGGCATCGAGGCGGTGAAGTGGCTGCTGGAGGAGAGGAGCACACTGACCAGCCGCTGAAGGCCAGCAGCCAGTACAGCCTGGTGGAGAGCCAGGAGGCCTCACGGCGGGGCAGCTGGGACAGCCTGCAGGACCCCAACGACAGGCTGGACAGTATCTCTGTTGGTAGCTACCTGGACACGTTGGCTGACGACATGGATGAGTATTCCCAAAACGCCGCTGAAACCACTGCTGCGTCGGTGCCGGGCAGAGCCCTGGTCAGGGCGGAGCAGGATTGGGTCAGGATCGACCCTGAGAGGGGCCTTGCAAAGCAAGAGAAGGGCAAAGCTGAGCACGAGTGGCCCCACGTGGACCTCTCCCCGCCTGGGCTGACTCAGGATCACCGCTTTGCTAAGGAGCCCCCAGTGGCCAACGGGTATTTGGGCCAGCAACCTTCGTCTCTGGAGCCAGGCAGAGACCCCAAATTGCCATCAGGGGCTGGGGAGAGGCTGGGGAAGGGGAGCTTGGGTGGGAAGGCTCGGAAAGCAGAGGCTGACTTTGAGAACTGCAAACTCAACAGCAAACTGCACCTGGAGTATGATGCCCACTGGCGCTGGCTCCAGTCTCAGGACGATGTGACGTTCTTATAGCCCGTGTCTTTGCCTTCCCAGTCCAGTTCTCCCAACTGCCTGCTCTGCTTCACTTATCTCCGCTTGGGAGAGTTGAGGTGGCTGGAGAAGAGGGGACAGGCTGGCTTGGTGGTGTTGCACTGTTCCTGTGACCTCCCAGTGTTTGGTGATGCAGCCCTAAGGGGAGGTGGTGCTTGTGCTGTGGCAAATTTCTGGGAGAGGTGGGATAAGGTGGGTCCCTATAAATTTAATCCTTTGCTTGGGAGTAGTGCTTGCAGGTGGCTGGTCACTCCTCTGTTGTCCTTGATCTTGGTGGCAGGGAAGGGTTGGTGGGGAAAACTGGGACAATGGGAGTCCTGGGATCTCTCCCCTCTAATCCTCAGCCTCCTGTCTGCAGAATCTGGGGATGCTTCCCCCAGACTGGCTACCCAGAGAGGACAAGAGATGCTCCCACACATTCACAGCTCAGTGGCACCAGCATGCTCAGTGCAAGGAGTGGGACAGGACCATCAGCAGGGCATCCCTCTTGGGTGCGCTCGTTTCCATCATCATCTTCAAGGCTAGTGTCCATACAGGGTAGAGTTACCCTGGGGCACCTGGAGTTTGGCTGCAGCACAGGGTGGATGCTAAGCCCCCCTTCCCAGCAGGTGAACCCCATGTGGTTTAAAAGCCTCTGTGAAGCTGGTCTGAAGCATGATCAGGGTGGTCATTGTAGCTGCTCCGGTTGTGCTGGGGAGCCTTTGGCTGTGCCCTGTGGAGGGAGGATGACAGTGCAGGCTTCCCTTCCCGATGTGATTGCATGAGGAAGGCAAAACACTGGCTGGGAGATGGCGATCCGGTTCTCCCAGTTTGTTTCTGGACTGTCTTCCACCTCAGGACCAGGTCCTGCAGAAACCCCAGGATGTGCCAGCGTCCAGGCATCCTGGCAGAGCCTGTGGGGCTCAGGCTCGGAGAGGCTCGTGCCGTCCCCTGACGCAGTGTCATGGGGGTGCTGGCTGGGATTCTCCATCTGTGCGATGAATGGCACCAGGTCTCTGCCCCCTACCAGCAACCAGAAACATGAGGCTCCTCTGCTGGGGTGGATTTGCAGTGACCCTGCCCTGGAGACATCTTGTCTGTCCTTTTAGCCTTGGCTTCTGCCTGTGCCTTTTACTGTCCTCCCACCATGCTTCCTGGCACACCCTTCGCTGGCTTCTAGAGCATGGCTTGCAGCTGGAGCTGTGGGAGAGCTTGGGCAGGACCTGCTGCCTTCACCAGACAATGTGGGGAAGGATCTGAGCATCCTACCGCCCCCTGCTTCAACAGAGTGGCTCTTCCACACACATGGACAAGCTTGAAGGGTCCTGGCATCACAACCCATGGTGCATCTGTTCCTGGCTGAGTGCTGTGACAGCTTTGCTTTCACCACGGTGCTGTCGTTCCCCTGGCCCTTTCCTTGCTGGGATGGTGGGAGTGGGGACGATGTCTTCTGATGTCAGTGGAAAGTCAAGAGAGAAAGAAGACCTGGCTGTGACTCTTCTAGATGTAAGGTGAGCTGGCTGTGGTTAGGAAGGTGGTTTGGTGCACAACAGGTTCAGCTTTGTGTCTGAAGCAGCACCTTCAGTGGAAACTACCCTCCATGCCAAGACCCTCGAGCACCCTCCCTTCCCCTGAAGATCCTCAGAGCTTCCCTGGATGGACACGGAGAGCAGGACAACATCCAAAATTCACGGAGACAGCATCTGCCAAGGATGTGGAGGAACCCCGGCACCCTGGGACTGGCTTGTCCTACGCATGTATCCCACCTGCTGGCCCCAGAGCAGCCGTGCTTGGCTTGCCATCGCCTGTGAGCAGCTTGTGGCTCCCTGTGTAGCTCTGCTGCTGCTGCTGTGCCAACATGTCCCCCAAGGCTGGCTTGTCCCCCGCTTTCCTTCCCTCCCTGCATGTGATGAGTCAGCTGAGGGTCCCTGGGGGAGACAGGGTAAGTCCTCCAGTGCTGTTAAAATCATTCTCAGCAGAAAATAGCTGGCTTAATAAATGGTAGTATTTCTCCCAGGCCACACTGTTGGTGCTTTGCAGAGCTTATGGGTTTCTAGGGGAAGGGGAGAGGCTCCGGGGCGGAAATCGCCGGCGCGCACATGCCCCGGAGCCACTGGCAGCTCTGCAGGCAGGGCAGGTTTAGACCCAGGCCTGAAACAGGCAGAGACCACATGTCTGGGGACCTGTCCCTTCTCACATCAGGGTGGTGACATATAAAAGTCAAGCTTCCTGAAGCAGCAGCTTCCTGAAGCAGACAGGTACCAGAGCTTGTCTGCCGGGAGTGCGGGTGCTGGTGAGACTGGATCTCTGGGAGATGGGGTGGATTAAGCTCGGATGAACTATGTCTCCAACTGCAAACAGCAGCTTCACTCTTCCTGCCCCAGATTTCCAAGGAAGAACTCTCTAGGTGTTTGCCAGCCCTGTTAACCATGCTGGGGTGTCCATTTGCTTCCCTTGTTCTGCAGCCACAGCCTTGGCTCTTGTGGCTTCCTCCACCCAGGATGTACGAGAGGGGTCTGGGTGTAGGACAGCAATTTCTCCAGTCCAGCCTGGGGTGGGAGCAGCCACAGGTCTGATTTCAGGCTGTTGGGATTTGCTCCTGGGTGGGTCCCTTTAAAACCACTGAAGCCAGTGCTCATGCAAACATCAGCCTTTCCAAAGCAAACGCAAGTGGCTTATCCAGCCCTGCCATCCTGTCCTGGCTTTGAAACCATGAGATTTTGCAGATGGAGAGGTGGATGCTGGAGCCAGCAGGACTCGGCAGGATTTCCCCATTTTTCTGTGAGGCTGAGGTTAAAAAAAAAAAATAATTAAGAAAACCTTAGAAACAAAATGACCAACCCATTCCTCTCCCAGATCTAGACCCTGGTGGTCAGACAGCTCTGTACTGCTGCAGATGAGCCTTTGCTGGGGCTCCCCTGGGTTTGGACTCTTCAGCTGAGCTTACAGAAGCCTAAATTGCCCATAGCCCTAGAATCTGAGTACCCCCCAAATCCCAGCCCTTGGAGCTAGAGGGGTGGATGAGACCTCACAGTCTTCCTGCCATCCCTTGCCCTGTCTCTGGACTGCCTGGACGAAGGGTCACCCACCTCCAGGCTTTGCCCAGGCACATGCAGAGCATATGTGTCCCAAACCCACTCTGGGGAAACACCCTGGGGACCTCGGTCTTGCTGAAAGGTGAGTGCAGAGCATCCATGGGTGGGAGACAGCCCATAGCACAGATCTGCAGCCTGTCCTTGCCACTGCCTGGGGAGGAGTGGTCTGCCTGCCCTGCTGCCCTTGGGCTGCTCTTGGGCTGATCAGTGCTGGTATCAGGTAAGAAAACAAGCAGATAAAGCAGGCAGGTTCCTAGCTGCTGCCAGAAAACACCCACCTCCGTTACAATAAAAACACCAGCAAGCCAAGTTTTTTTTTTTTTTTTTTAAATATATACACACAGAGATTAGACTGTCTTAACGAGGCAGTAAAACACTTTCATAGCTCTCCTTGCTAGTTATTAAAAAGTCCCCTGGGCTTTCCCCTCCCTGCATGCAGCTCAGCTCCAAAAGGGCCTGTCCCCTGAGCACTGCAGCTGTTTAAGCAATTTATGTTAGTTCCTGTGGGGAGGCAACGACCATGGAAATAACCTTTTCCCAGAGTGGGGAAGAAGCTGGTCCCCATGGTAGGCCGGGAGGTGCCATCCATCCCCTCTGCCAACCACCATGGCCTTTGGCCTTGGCAGCCCCATGGCCCCCCGCAACCCCCTGGGTTTGTGGGGTGTCCCAGGCAGTGGGTGCAGCCTGTGAAGTGGGACCCTGGGATGGGGGATGCTCCCTGTCACCCCTTGTGCTGGTCCCTGTGTGTTGCTCAGGGGTCAGGTGCTGGGAGGCAGACTCTGTGTATTAAGGCTGCTTGGGGCTGCTCTAAAATGGGAGGTGTGTGCAAGCACTGGCTTGTCTCAGACCTCCTTTCCACAGCCCTGCCTCTGGCACCCACTGCTTTGAGATGAAAAGATAAGAAGAGGTCCAGATGAAGCAAGTCTAACCCAGGGCTGTTGGTGTCCTGCCCACCAGTTCCCTCAAGCTGAACATGGGCTGCTTTGCAGGGTGACCTGCTTGAAAATCAAACCTCTCGAGGGAAAGTTTTCAGCCAGAGCAGCATGATGAAGTGACCCAGTGACACCAGTGGCATAGCTCCTGGGGGAATGGTGGATCCATGCACCCCATGGTTCTGCCAGCAGAGCCCTGGGCTTGTGCTGCCTGACAGGTTGCAGGCAGCGTGGGGCAAGAGAGGCCAACAAACAGGGCAGGAAGGGCTGGTCATGGCCCCAGGCCCTGCTCTCAGCCTGCCCTGTTTTGCCGGTGGGGATGGTCTCTTGGGCAAGGCTGAAGTGTTGGTGCCAGTCAGTTGGTGTGCAGGGTTGATCCCCAGGGAGAGCCCTGTGTTGTCAAAACCACCTCCAGTTCAGGATGGCATCCAGTCCTGGTCCTGGGGGACCTGACACCCAGCCCGGCCCCATCATCCAGCTCTCCTCTGGGCAGCACCTCTCAGCTAGCCTGATCCCAATGCTCTGCCCAGGACCCCACTGTACTGAGTTAAACCAGCCCATCAGAGAGTTCCTGTGTCCTGGATTTCCAGCTGGTTTCCAGCTTTTCCTTCCCACTGCTCCAGGGTTATGGGTCTCCAAAGGCAGAAAACTCCTACAAATTTTGTGCAGAGGCAGCAGAGAAGGGAGAGGTGTCCTCCAGTGCCTGCCTTCCAAAGAAAGGGATTGCAGTGTGTGCTCAACCTCTCTTACACACTGGAGAAACCACACTGGGCAAGGGGTGCTCCACCTGCCCAGGGCAGCTCAGGCACCAAGCGGAGTATCATGGTCACCTCCTGTCCCCTCCCTGCCTGTGAGATCTGCCCCGAGCTCCCTGCTCAGTCTGCTCATGGTGTCAGTGGCTGAGTGACCAGGAGGCTGGTGATCACAGGAGGACAAATCAGGAACATGAGCCAGGAGCAAGCTGAGCCTTTGGGGAATATGGCTGCTCCCTGTCCGGGCTGGCAGTGGGCCAGCCCTTCGCTTTGGAGACTAATCCCTCAGCTTTAGAGCTTCCCAGCACTCCTTGGGAGTGAAAAACAAGCGTGCCTGCTCGGGGCCTCGTGGGTGTGTGGGCATGGGTGGGTGATGAGGACTGGCGTGGGGCTTGGTTCCCTGCCTCTGCCCCCCTGCCAGCCCAGCCAGGGTGCCGGGAGGGAGCTGTGGCACAGCTCTCCCCTTCCTCCTCCCTGAGTGGTGGGCACCCAACCTGGCCCATCAGGGTCCCCGAGATTCCACCTTCTCCTATCCACTTGTGTGACATATCACTTGGCAAGAGTCATTCCCCCACCTCCCACGCGGGGCTGGGAGCTGGGGATGCCCCCGCTCAGTGCCACCCCGGGGGTGACACCAAAAGCTGCGTGTGCCCAGGAGATGTGTGTGCTCCTGCTGCTGCCTCCTGCCTGCCAGCACCGCTTTGGTCCCCGTTGGGGAGGGGGGAAGAAAAATCTGAATTGCTTTTCTTAGAAATTAATCTGCTTTCATGGTCTTAGCACAGTCTGACCTAGAAGAATCCCTCTGTTTGTTTGGTTTGGGTTTAGATTTTTTTTCCCACGTTTAAAGGGAAAATAACAGCATATGTGTTGCAAAGAGGCTGTGGGAGACAGGGTCCAGGCCTGCAGCAGGGAAAAAGCAAGCAGGGTCTGAATGGTTTTAGGCAGGATTTCCCATGCTGCCCT
This sequence comes from Merops nubicus, assembly GCF_000691845.1. Taxonomy (NCBI): domain Eukaryota; kingdom Metazoa; phylum Chordata; class Aves; order Coraciiformes; family Meropidae; genus Merops; species Merops nubicus. Next base: position 9,410 of record NW_008632297.1, read on the forward strand.
CTCCTGTGAGACACCCTGCTCCCAGGGGCTGGAGAAAATTGCATCTGCTGCAGGCAGCAAAGCAGAATCAGTAAAATGTTAAAAGATGTGTTTGGTTTCCCCTAGCAGGCTGCAGAGTCAGGGGACTTAAGGGACAAATGGCGTGGCAGCCAGGAGGGCAGCAGGGGCTGGCAGGGGAGGGCAGGGATGCTGCCTGGCCAGGGCTGATGGACACCTCTCAGTGGGATGTCAGGATTAGTCCCCACTGGGGACACCAGTTTGGAAGGATGGGGAGTAGGACCAGAGAGGGATGTCCTAAGTGGGACTGAAGTAGCTGCAGCACTTGTTGTCCTCCACAAATGGCCATGGTCCTGGGGGGGAGAATGGGACTGGACCTGCATGAGGGGACAACACTGGCCACCAGGACAGGGATGAGAGGTGAAATATGCCTCTCCAGACACCTGCTCCCACCCCATCACAACTCCCACTGCCCTGGTTCACATTGCTTCTCCTAGTCCCCTCCATCCCCAGGGATGAAGCCAGGATACCCCAAATGCCATCCCTGGCTTTTCAGGCACAGCTGGAGTAAGGGAAACCAGCCTCCCCAGCATCAAAGGCACTCTGGTAAAACACCAAAGCTCAGGTCTCAGGGGTTACACCCAAGCGTGGAGCTCCGTCAGTCTTTAAAGCTCAGCAACTGCCCTGCAAACGGCCCTGCTCCTGTGCTGCAGGGCCAGGAGTGCTCTGCTCCCTCCCTGCTCCCTCCCTACCTCAGTTTCCTTCTTGTTAAAGGGCGGGGGATTAGAAAGGCAAGAACCCCCCAGCTTCCCCCATCTCCTCTGGCTCCCAGGGGCTTTTGCACGGCTGTGCTGTGGGGTTGGTCCCAGCTCCACACGGCTCGGAGCAGAGCAGGGAGGCCAGGCAGTTGCTCCAGTGCTCATCTATGTGTCTCTGTACATCTATGTGTCCGTTCCTCTTCATCAGAGTGCTGTGACTGGGAGGGGGGGCAACACTCGTAGCTCTCCAATGCCTTCTGCAAAGGGGTTTTGAGTCCAGAACCAGCCCCAGCCAGGATCTGTGCCCTGGGAGAGAAGTGGTGCTGGGAACAGAAAGGGTTCGAGGCAGTTTTGGGGAGGCAGCCCCTGTTTTGGAGGCTCAGTCCTGGGCCTTGGGGAGGGAGGGCGCAGGCAGTGTGAGCAATGGGGATTATGCTGCTATAAAAAGCACCAACATCTCACTGCTGCTCCCTAAGGCGCTTAGGGGAGGAAAGAGGGACTTAAAGAGCAACCTCCTGCACTGAAGAGGTGCAGGGACTGGAGCAGTTGAAGCAGCCCAGCATCTTCATCAGCCCCTTTCCCTGTCAACATTGCCTAGAACTTCCCCTGGATAAAGCAGCCCCCAGCACTACTTCCCAAGGACTTTCTCCCTGTGCTCCTTATGTTGGATGGCCAGACCTTCATCCCCTGCTTGGAGGATATGGAAAACAAGGAAAGGGCTGGGGAGACTGCTCAGCCTGAAGCAGGGGTCTTGGAGTGTGAGAAGAGCAGATGAGGTTGCTGCCCCATTTATGCTGGCCCCCAAACAGCTCTTCCCTCCCCAGATTAGGGGGAAGAGGAGGAAGGCAGATGCCAGATGATGGCAATGATGAGGGACAGGGGTTTGTGAAGGAAGGTGGTGTGGGAAACTGCTGTTCTCTGCAGTTTTCCCATCATGTGGCAGGTTCCAGCAGGTTCAGTAGAGAAAGCACCTACAGCCATGGGGTCCTGCCCATCTCCAGTGCCAGCCTGGCTCCTGGCATTGACCAGGCATGCCCTGTAGCTCAGGGAGATGGTTAGTGGTTCCCCCCACCACGTACACTGATCAGGCCCTTGGATGGTCCAGGGGATGGCCACAGCACCAGCATTCCTCCTTGCGCCTCTGCAAAAGAGAAGCTTCAAAGGGGGGTCCTGAAGCCAAGGAGGGGAGCAGAAGGATGCTTCCTCACTAGCCCCTTCCCAGCCTTGAGCAGCCCGGCAGATCCCAGTGCAGGTGGCCACAGGAGGGAGCTTGGCTCCTTCCTTCTTCTCCTGCTTGGAAGCCAGTGGCATCAGGTGGGTGATAACCACGCTGGTCCTGGGTGTGAGCTGCTGTTTGGTACTGGAGCATCTCCTTCGGGTCAGGCCACATCATGTAGGACACAAGATGTCTTGGGAAGGGAGCAAGAACGTGGCTAGAGCAGAGGCAGCTGCTTCCACCCTCAGGGAAGCCCCCACCTTATTTCCAGCAGCTCATGGGTGATGGATCCCTGATGCAGATGAGCTGCTGGGGCTGTTGCCTTCAACTGTGTGGGGACCAGTTGTGCCTGGTGAGTGGCACGTGCCCATGGCAGGGATGGGTCCCTTTGAGAGCGGCGTTTGTGCTGGACATGTGGTCTCACTATCCATCCATAGTGGTGGCCAGGGTGACCTGAGTGACTCCAGTGCCCGACCTCTAGATGCTGAAAGGGCAGGGGAGCAAGAAAACCAGGACCCCCTTTCCCCACCTCCCCCTGCCCTCCCAGTACAACCTCCTGTCCCACAGGAATCTGTACCTTCCCAGTTTCCCCAGCCCACAGCCAGCTCCAGCACTGCAGCCCTGACTCCATGGGCTGACAGACCCGGGATCACCCCCCAGCACCCTCAGTGCTGCCATGGCATCGTTGCCTGGCTCCCCTCGACAGCCCCAGTGCAGGAGCCAGCTGGCAGCTGCCAGAGCAGCCACACTACAAGGCAAGGGCCAAAAAAAATAGGAAAAAAATGATGGTGGCAGTGATGGTATGTCTGTCTGGAAATGGTTAATTACTGGGAGGAGGCGGTACTGGTGATACCATAAGGCCTTTGCTTGAAAAGCTGACAAAGCCCCAGTGTGGGACTCCTGCCTCTCATTAAAAGCCATCAGAGCAGGAGGTTGAAACCACATTTGTTTTCCCTAACTACTTTCAGAAAGGGAAAACGATGCTCTGGCCCCTGCAATTAGGGGTGCACTGAGTACCTCAGGATGGGAAAGGCAGGGCTCGTCCCCCTGAATGCAGAGGCAGAATCCTGACCACCTGCCTTTCCCTGGGATCAGCTCTCTGGGCCATCAGGATAAGTTTTAAGTTCAGGAAAGATGTGAAGATCAAAGTGACCTTCATGAGCAAAAAAACACTGTGACCAGGTATAAGCTTGGTTCTGGTGCCCTCACTCTGGTATGCAGAGAAATGATAGGTCCTGGTTTAAAAGCCTGAGTGGGGCCAGAGCTGGCCATAAAATACCAATGAAACTATCAGGATGCTCCTTTTCCCACTTGGTCTGGGAGCTTGCCCCACACCTTGTCTGCTGCTGGCTTCCCCTGAGCCCCTTAAAAAGGGAGGAGCAAGGATCTGCCTCAAGTTAGCAATGGGAAAGGATGCCTTTGGGCAGAAAGAAGTGACTATGCTGGGATGAGTCTGAGGGATGCAGCCATATACGAGCTGTTTTCCTTCTTGAAGAGCTGGGGTTTCCTGCAGGTGCATCCCTGCCCTCCCCTCCTTTCCTTGGAGAACGAGGCTGTGCTGAGTCCCAGAAGGGCTGGTCCTGGTCAGGGGATGTTTGGCTCAGCCAGAGCTGGTGGTGGAGGGAAGGTGGTGACCCTGGCCTGGCCATGGGGAAGGAGAAAAGAAGCCGGCTCACGCTGCCACCCCAGCTCCCTGCTGCATCCCAGCTCTGTCCGAGGAATGCAGACACCCCCACTTCTCATCCAGCCTCCTCATCTCCTTTGCCC
>NW_008632297.1:13207-13501 GCF_000691845.1 Merops nubicus
TGTTTTGGTGGGGGTTTGTTTTGTTTTTTTTTTTTTTTTTTTTTTTGCTATTCACAGGGAAGAAAGGGAGGTCACAAGCCCAGGGTAGACATCAGCAGGGCTGATGAGCCCGGGAGAAGGGGCGATGCTGCTCATCCTGGCAAGGTCCTTAGAGGTTGGCAAAACTGGGGCAAGAAGGGCTGTTTTCTGTGGTGCGGGCTCTGCCCGTCCCTTCCTCTCGCTGCCCAGTCCCGCGAGGTGGCTGCTGCCCCATCCCTCTGCCCCGTCCCCCCTGGCCCAGCCACGGCGCCGGTC
>NW_008632297.1:13581-14214 GCF_000691845.1 Merops nubicus
TCTCGTTGACGCTGCTGCTGATGCAGTTGACGTCGCTCTTGTTGCTGTTATCGTCTGGGCTGGGGCCAAAGATCCAGTCTGGAAGAGGGAAAAGCACGGAACAAGCCCCTGGTTACCGCTGGCTGTTCCCAGAGTCAAAGCTGGCTGGGAATTCGCTCCCACTACATCCTACCCCTTGCACTGGATGTTCACCTCCCAGGAGGGTCCCTTGCCCACCCCTGCACCTCCAGTTCCCCTCTTCTCCCCTGGTACTGGGGTCTCTGCTCTTCCCAGCTCTGGGCTGGTTTTCAGGCTGCTGTTTTCTGGAAGCCCTCACGGCTTAGGCAAATGAAATCACCCTGCTAATCCCCAAAATGAAAATGAAGTATCTCTGAAGCAAAGAGTGCATCTGGGCTCTCCAGCAATGGATTTCCTACAGTGGGTTTTTGCTGTCAGAAACAGAGGGTACAATTAAATAACCTTGTGACATCCAAATGGAGCTGAAGGCATGGCTGAGGACATGGCTTATCTGCCGGAATGTATCACAGCCACAGAAGGCCTTCAAACCCTCCATGGGCAGCTTTGGGGCTGCACTTCTGGCAGGACACTGGAGTTCTAGGATGTGGCTCCGCGCTGATCCAGCCCACATCACAA
>NW_008632297.1:14345-24759 GCF_000691845.1 Merops nubicus
TATCTGCCATGGGAATGTATCACAGCCACAGAAGGCCTTCAAACCCTCCATGGGCAGCTTTGGGGCTGCACTTCTGGCAGGACACTGGAGTTCTAGGATGTGGCTCCGAGCTGATCCAGCCACTCTCACAACCCTGGGGCTGACTGATCCCCCTCCAAAGTACAGTGGTTACTGCTGGATGGTGGTGTGACTGAGACATCCCCAGCGGGTCCGTGGAGGCAAGTGGGGCTGCTTCCACAATAACCCAAATATCTACTTTAAAAAAAAAATAAATTGGCTGTTTTGGAGGTGAGAGGCCATGCCATGATGGGGAGACACCAGCAACAAGGAGACCAAAGCTGGGGAAACCTAGGTGAGGGGAGAGGACCCCCTGGGGCCCAGCACCAGGCCCCCTCTGCTTCAGCCCTGTTCCCAAAATAAAATGGAGATGGCTATCAGGAGGCAGATAAAAGGACCATCCTGGTTTGGTTGTTTCTGAAGGACTCCAATTATTCACCAACGGATCACTCTCCAGAAATAACATTTCTCTCCTTTGTGGCATAAGTTATTTTCTGTTCCCATGGGGCATTTCAGCTGCAGTTCTTCAGTGGAGGACACAGTCTACCTGGCAGAGCAGCCAGAAAAATGAAATCACAGTGAGCTGTGACCTTTTTCATAGGCTATGGAAAAAAGTTTGGCAGCAAAACCGAGCCTGGGTGATGGCAAATGCCAGAGTGGGATCCCAGGTGTGAAGGGAGATGAAGATCTAATTCTTTGGGTCACCAGTGGTGCCCAGATTATTCCTGCAGGAATGAGAAAAGAGATGGGAATGACCTGTGGTCCTCCCTGTGCTTGGTGTGTGTACCATAGGTTGAATTTTGGTGCTGTTTTGAAAACCCCAAAGCTTCTCCTTCTCTTTTGAAGAAAAGCCAAAAGCTTTGTCATTTTTGCAATGCAATATTTGACTTTCTGCTCCAGCCTGAAGCCATTTGGCCACATTGTCCCCAAGGGAGTGGGGCATGGCTCTTGGGGTGACGCTTATGCTGTGCAGCCAGGGTGGGTGTCCATGCCTGCCAGGCAGGCCAGGCAGGGAGCAGAGGGGATTGTGCCCCATTGCCAGCATGGGCTGGCTGGATGAGGGTGCAGAGATAGGGAGCAGAAAGCTCCCTCCACAATGCGACATGGCCAACGAGTGATTCTTTTTTTCTTGGTTTTCCTTTTTTGTTCATCTTCGTCACTGTGCCAGCAAGGTCTGCTGGTTGTGCAAAGGGCAAGAGAAAAACAACCACAGTTCCCACAACTACCACAGTACTGGCAAGAGTGATTGGGGAACTCAGCAAAGTTGTGGTCCAAAGTTTTTTTGGGGAGCCCTGGGTCTGCTCTGAGTTCCAGCTTGGGCATTTAGCTTTTGCTTGCACAGTACACAGCCCCCACTGGAGCCTGTTCTGCCCATCACGACCCTTCCCGAGGAAATCAGCCAAGCCCAGAAGGCTCATTTAGGTCTTTTTTTCCTTTATAGCCTCCACTTTGCTTGGATTTACTGGATTTAGACCAAAGCCAAACACTCCACCGGCTGCTTCCCAGCCTGGCCCTGCAGCCTGGGCTGGGTCCCCTCCAGCCGGACCCCCCCTTCCTGCCCCCAGGACCTCCCCGGCTCGCACCAGCCCCCGCACAGCTGCTTGGCGTGAGGAGGATCCGGAAGGCACTAACAAGATTGCCTCCTACAAATACTATTAAAGGTCTCGGCTTGCTTTCCTTGACGTCAGCTGTAAAATTCCAGTGGGAGCAGGGGCTGATCCAGAAGGGAAGAAAGGGAATTACCTGCAGAAAAAGAGATGACAGGTCCCCAAATATCCCAGGAGCCATTGGGTAAGGGTTGCTGCATGCAACAGGAAGCAAAGATCACAGCTTTGCACACCTGCGAGCAAGGGGAAGGGGCATTTGGTGGCCAAGCGATGAACTCTTGGGGACATCTGCAGGCAGCAGAAGCCAGAGCTGGGCACAGCACCACGGCACTGTGTTAAAGGCAGAAACACACAGGATGGGTGTTTTGAGAGAGTGCTGGGGTGCTCAGCAAAAGCCATCTCCATAGGAGAAGGGTGATGGCCAATCGTCACCAAAGGGGACACGGCTGGCCAGGGCGCCCAGGGAAGGTGGCTCGTGTGAGGCTGCCACAGTCTAATTCCCGGGTAAGAGCGGGCTGGATTGTACATGCTAATCCAAACTGCTGCCTCCCTGGGAATTATTTCTGGAGCCTGCTGGATCTAATTACCCGGTAATCTGCAGGAAGATGTAATTAGGCTGTCATTAGAGGGTATTTACTGCGATGCCTTTATGATTTGACTGTGTAAGTAAGGAGTGAAGTAATTACACAATTACACGTTATTTGTGGCCATTTATGGCCTGTAACTTCAGCGTGTTGCCATGTGCGGAAGAGGGGAGTGAGGCCCCGTGGAGCTGGCGGAGGATCTCCTGCCAGCAGGACCCTGGAGAAACAACCATAAAAATGTCAGCGCCCTCATCTCCCTGCCAGCCACCGCCAGCCGGCTCTGTCCCAGCCACGCGCCCTCCTCCCCAGCTTCCTCCTCTGGCGCCTCTCAGCCTGCCGATGAGAAACTGGGATCCCCCGGGGCCCCCCATGGGATGTCTGGGGAGGGATGAGGGGGAGGACAGAGAGGAGCTGCACGTCTCTGGTCCTGGTGGGATTAAACCTTGCTCTGATGTGGAAGGACCTTTGCAGGGGATGTGCTGCACAGGCTCCCTCACACCATGTACAAGCATGCATTAGGAACGGGATAACAAACCTGGGGCAGGGGGTGCAATCAGGTAATGGAGGGTGGTGAAGGGCCAGGAGCTGAGTGATGGTGATGACTGCCTCAAGGTAGCATCACAACAGGTATTTCTCTTTCCACCCCTTACATCTGGCAGGGGCATCTGCATGAGCAACATAAAATGGATACAACTGCCACTGAGAAGAAAATGAAATCCTCTTTTCGAGCAAAGTCCACATCCAGGTTCACACAGGCTCCAGCCAGAAGGTAAGCAAAGTCAGACTGCACCCAGTGGACCTGGGACACCCGAGGGCAGAGTTGGGGTGAGCAGGGATCCCATAGTGTGCTCTTGATGCCGTGGCACCACCAGAACCAGGATGGTCACACTTTGGAGGTAGGAAAAAGCACTATCTGCCCCTACCTGGCCCCTGGAAGGAGCTTTTGAGATGTGCTGCAAAATCAGGACATGTACACAGGCATGTATGAATGTGTCAGTAAAAGAAAGGGACAAAGAGACTTCCTTGGTCAGGCTGGGGGAGCAGCATCTAATCCCTGCTCGCTGGGTGCTGCCGAGGCTCAGCACACCTGCTGAGGTCTTGCAGGGCAAAGGTGAGCTGGAAAGTGCTGAAATGGGGTGAGATCAATAGGGAGCAATTGATCCAAAGCAGCTGGGGAGATGAGATAGGGTAGACTGGGTACATCAGAAGCTGCAGAATAGCATCTGAATAGCGGAGTGACATGGCACAAATGCCCCTGCACCTCCCTGGCTCTGCCTGAGTCTTCAGCAGCATCTCTGGAAGCAGGAGCCTTGGGATGCACTGTGATTTTGGGGACAGAAAAACACTGTTTGGGGCTGCCCAGATTTCACTGCATGTTCTACACCTCCTCATACCAGCAGCATGAGGGCTGGTCCTCTCTCAGGAATCCCTCACAGTGCAGGCCCCAAGGAGCAACCTCCTGCTGCCTGTGTGTGCAGGGGCACAGGGATGCTCTACACCCAGTGGGGTGGGCAGGTGCCCTGCATTCATTTGTGACAGGGTGGTATGTCCATGAGGCACTTCAGCCACTGCAAAAGAGACTTCCCTAACAGAAAAGCAGGGGGAGGTGGGAGAGAGGCCTGAAATTTAAATGCAACCTGGTGAGACATTCACACTCCCTGCAGAGATGGAAACAAGCAACATAAGGGCAAACATGTTAGATGAACAACAAAACTTGTGCTCTAGTTTTATATTTTAAATGGAGCGGGGTGTGAAAACAGCTGCTAAAAAAGCCCCTTTCCCCACCGCAGGAGAAGAAGAAGCTCATTTTTTGAAACAGATTCTGACCCAGCAATCACCTCATGCTCTGCAGCAAGGCAGGACCAGCTCTGGCCAAAGCGCTACCAAGAGACACGAGTTCAAGGGTACCCCTCATGTGTTAGACACAATGCAGCAGTTGCAGCTGGACATCGTATCCGTTTCATTCGCAGGACAGACTCTGCTTATTCATTAACAAAATCAGCAGATATCTGCCAGGTTTGTTCTGCTGGAAAATCTCGGCCTGCCTTTCACAGTAGTAATTTGTTAGCAAGACATCCCCCTTTCCCCTCAGACTCGCAACTTTCTAAATTAACTTGCTGTTGAAGTCTGTTCTTCCTGCCCTGTTTTGCAGGAATTTCTTAGGTTAGACATGCTGGCTGAGTCAAAACGGTCCTGCAACATGAGCAACGTGAGCAAATTGCTTTGTTGATGGACAGGTAAGGACAAAGTCCCTCTGCAGAACTGTCACCAGCATGAAGGGTCTGGTGGGGAATGGGGGTGACACAGAAAAGGCATTCAATTAACTACAATATTCTTTTTAAAATAGCTTCTCTGCACCAGTATAACCCTGGGCCAAACCTTCATTTGACCCCAATCCCATCACCTGGGCAGCATTGCTGCTCTGGAGAGTGGGTCTTGAAGCGGTGATGGCTCAGGTGTGGTACAGGGGAGGGCAGGATGCTCCTGGGGGTGGTTCGTTGCTCTCCGCATCTTCCAGCCTCAGACATTTGCCATGGAGGCAGAGCAAAGCTGGCCAGAGGGTGGTGAGCTGCACTTGGTCTCAGCTCAAGGAAGACCAGCATTTGCAGAGAGGTAGAAAGGCATAGTCCTCAACCCAGAGACCTGATGTAGCCCATCACTGGACCACACGATGGCAGGAACGGAAATGCCTCTGTGGGGTGGTGCATTCTCAAGGCCAGCCTCAGTCAATCCCTGTCAGCGTGTGCCAGGAGCCATCTCACTGCTCAGGCTTTGTGCTGCAAAGGTTTGGTGGTGAAAGCAGCCACCCTAGACTGGGCCCACCTCTGCCTGCTTTTCTCAAGGCCACTTGTCCAGCTAACAGCTGCAGCCCATAGCCACAGTGATGCCAAGGCTGATGCAGGGATGGGGCATCTGCTTGTTATTGCAGTAGCTGTGAGTGGGAATTAATGTTATGAAAGCCAGGCAACCGCTGCTAGATGTCAGCACCCCTAAAAAAGGGCTAAGGAACCCCTAATGTACCCCTCTGCACCAAAAGGGAAACTGAAGCAAGTGAGTTAGCGTCAGATGTGGGTTAGCACCAAGGAGTGGAAACAGAAGGAAACCTGACATGGTCTCTTCTTTTCCCATAACTTTGGGAGGCAAATGAATCATCCTCAAAACAGAGCCTGAAAAGAAGCTGTAAGTCCTCTCTGACGGGCTTGAGACACTATCTGCAATCCCTGCCACAAGCTGAATTATCCTAAAAGCCCTGTGGTTCTGTGTGGGAGCAATTAAAAGCAGATCCTGAGTCCCTGCAGGATCACCCAGCAGCTATTTTCAGCAACACTACATTCATACACATTTTCTAAAGAAGCCTGAAATGTGGTGTGTGAAGATAAGGCTGGAAAATAAAAATACTGCTGGTGGGTCAAAAGGGCAAAGAGAAGAAAGACCCCGCTCCAAGAATGGCACAGGGGTTTGAGCAGTCCCAAAGCCATCAGCCAGGACAGCCCCGTGGGCGTCGGAGAGCCTGTCCTGCCTGACCCCAGCTGGGCAGGAAAAGTTTCCTCAAGGTCTCCTCTGAAGATCAGCAGCACAGAGGAGACCTAGGCTGAACTGAGTGATACTGACACAGGTCTTCCCGCAAAGCACCAGCTCCCTCACAAACCAACAGACCTTATACCTGTGGTTCCCATGCAGGCAGCGAGATGCTTCCCGGGGACCACACGCACCACAGTTGCCATGGCAACAGCTTTGTTTCCAGTCAAACTTTTCCCCCCCCCCGCCTTTTTCTCTCCTTTTTTTTTTGGTGTTTAAACAAGGGCAATATTCAGTGAACTGCTGGGGACGGAGAAGGGAGGGCGGGCTGATCCCCAAGGATTGCAGTAATTAGGCACTTGGTACGTTGGTGACAGGCTTGTCATTTGCCCAGCCGGCACCTCGCCGCAGCATCGTCTCTGGCAGCTCTCCAGTGCTCTCAAGTTAAGCTGCTTTCCAAATGCTTCGACCCAATTTGTCTTAACTGGTAGCCAGACCCGAGCTGTGCTCATGCAGAAGCTTTCTTCCCGCCTCGGGGGGCTCACATCCATCCCAAAGCACAGAGGTATAATGAGTTTTGGGGAAGTGGCAAACTTGAGATTTGTTGGCTCAGAGCAAGCGGGGAGGGATTGGAGAGAAATGAAGGTATTTTGGGCTCTCCTTGGCCAGATCTATCCAGGAAGAGCTGAAGAAGGGCTCTTTCAGAGCCCTCTTATCCATACACAGGTGATCTTGGGGATGAGGACTGACAGAATCCCCACCCTGGCTGGAGGGAAACTCTGCCTTCCTCCTCCCTGACAATACATCTTTCCTTCTTCTCTGATGCAGGCTTCCATTTTCCACTCCTCCCCACCCAGCTGGGCATCGCAGCAGCATTCATCTCACCCCAGGGATGCCTGGACAAGCTCTAATTGAATTTTTAAGAAGCAGCTGCAAGAGAGGTGTCAGTGTCTCAAATACCCGTTCAGATTTTGCAGGGGAAGAGCTCGGCAGCATCCTGAGAGTCTCTCTGCCACCCTGAACCAAGCCAAGCGCCCGCTTCTCACAGTCCCCCTGAGTGCACAGGGCTGGGTGATGCTTTGACTCCTCCAGCTATGTCCTACAAGCTGTTATTGAGGAGTCCAAATCATCCCTGATGTATCCGAGTCGCTGTTTAAAGTAGCAATTAACTACTCACACTTTAATCTCCCCAAAACAGACTCCAGCCCTTTGGCATCTTATTTCCATCTCTCTCTGTATCCTTCTAAATATGATTAGCATAGAAACGCTGATAGCGGAGGTTGGAGCTGTTGCTGAGTATATGAATCCAGGTATTGTGTTGAAGCAGCTAATAGACCAGCTTCTTATTTACTATCCCTTGGTCCCTCTGTCCTGTCCCTGAAGTAATTTTATGCAAACTCATTCAAATGAAACCTCCTCTTTAAAGGCGGCTGCTTGGCAGTGTTAACAAACACGGTCTCGTCCGCTCTCCTCCAAGGACTGGCTCATTTTAAGCGTATAAATGGTGTGAAGACGGGCCCAGAGTGCTTAATAGGATGAGCTAGAGTCAGCCTTTGGTGCCAAGGGGTGCTGCTGGAGTTTGGGAAAGGACTTCTGTTCTCTGTTTGGATGAAGCAGAAGCTCACATCTGGATTTCTGATCCTAACTCGGAGAGATGTCACCTCCACCCATGGCAGGGAGGACGCTCTACCTTCAGTGAGTGTGTTCAGCTGGGAAAGGGCTTCTTCCAAAGTGGCAGAAAGCAGCAGACCCCAGGGCTGTCCCTGTTCCTGTCCAGCCCTAGGACGGCTTCAGTGCTGTAAAAGGCTGTGGAAGTCCTTTTGCAGAGGGCTTTGTGAGGGAAGAGGCACCCTGCTGACCTCGTCCCACACAGGGGCAAAAGCAAAAGGTGCCCAAGGTCACCAGGGAGCATTGGTGCTGAACTGGAAATAGCATGTCAAGGGCATGGGTGCCTCCAACTGCAGCTTCAGCCTCTCTCTGCCTGCCCAGTGGGGCATGACATTTATGTGGATTTTGGCCCTGCTTTGCAGTACCCACCATGGGGATATTTTTGAGCACACACATCCATGCTCTTCTGGATGGGGGACCTCAGTAATTGGGCAGGGGTATCTACTCCATGGGGACACTGTGACTAGACCAGCTCCCACCTCAGGGGTGGGTCTAATCTGCTCTGACCTGGTCCTTTGAGCGTCTCAGGGCAGGAACATGTGTATATTTAGGTACTGTCCCTGCTGCCTACCTTTGTTGGGAGGGCAACACTAAATCAGATGAGCAGCAGAGACTGGTGATGTTACAGCCCCAGCAAGCTGCTGATTAAGTGTTATATTTAACACTTTAAGACAGTATCTGTTCCCTTCCAGCTGGGGTGAAGAAAGACTCTTCAGTAGCAGCTGCCTGCCATTTTCCTGGCTGAGCCTCATGTGAGGTCCCAGGCTCTGCTCCCTACCAGGCGGTTCAACCTTTCTTGTCCCAAATACCTCCTCCCCAGATATCTGTGTCCCAGATCTGCCGTCTCCTGCCTGGTTGTGATCCTCTGTCCAAGTGACTTGGCTTGCCCTCCCATCAGCAAGGCATGGGTGCTGCCCATCCTACGGGCACTTGGCCAGAGTTTTGGCCAGGGTGTATCTCCTGTGTCCCAGGAGCAAGGAAATAAAGAGGAAACATGAACAAACACGTGGATTTTGCTCCAGAGGAGTGTGATCTCCCTCCCACTGCAGAGAAATATCCTGCAGGTCTTCATCCCTGGCTGAGGGGCAGGCTCAGAGCACAAGGTGTGCAAAGGGATATAAGCCCTGCTCTCCTATGGAGGACATTGATCCCCAGAGCTTCCAAGGCGATTATGCACATCTGGAGGACCCAGGAGCTTAAAATCCTCTGTGGATCCCTCCTGGCCCCCTGTCCAAGCTGGAAAACTGCCAGAAGTGACCTGCAGAAGGGCTCTATCCCCCAAAAGGACACAGCGAGCTGGCTGTCAGGGTGCGTGGGCCAAAAGTACCAGGGATTCAGAAGGGAACTGGGCACATTTGCACCCCCTGACACCACCAGCCTTACAACTTATAGGGCAAGCAGCAAAAGTCCTCTGAGGGCTTGCCTTGAGCAGCCAAGCACCTCTGCTAGCACCTCTGCCTGCCCACGGCAGCTGCAGCCAGCAGAGTCTTTGCACTCTTGTCCCCGATGATGAGAGACCTCGTTCATCAGCACGAGGACGAAAGGAAGGAGCCAGGAAGCCAAACCTCATAGAAACACACGCTCTTTGGGCTACCATTGTACAGATGTGTTGCAGAGGCTGTGATGGTTGTGCTAGGTTCTCTACAAGGGAGCCAGACTGCTGAGATGTATCTCCCAGGAGTTTGTGGATTCACTGGTGTCTGATAAGAGGTTAAGCTCATATGGCAGCTTCTCTTTCACAGTGCAGTAGCCTGTGCTCAGATACTGGTTGCCATGAAACTTTTCGTTTTGCAGACCTCTAGTCCAAGCTCAGCTGAAACTAGACAATGAATTTTACCATCATTCGACAGCACAGACTTGCACACGTACACATTTATACACACATGCATAAGCCCCATTTCTTTAGGAAGGGGGCTAAACCCGAGGATTTTCTCTGGGAATCTGACCAACATGCAGCTCAGTTTGGAGAACTCAGCACATCACATAAACACACACTCTTGTAAATGTGAAAGGGTCAAGGCTTGGTTTAAAGCCCACCCAAATCAAAGGAGAGACACCAGTCAGCATTCTCAGGCTTTGCACCAGGCTCTTTTTGACCACATGCACACAAAGCGTGATGCCCACACTCACCTACAAAGTCGTGAATGAGGTCCTTGATGAGATGGCCGACGATGGCGTACGCCACTGCCACCACCACCAGGGCGGCCATGAGAAGGTAGAGGACAGCCTTGGGTAGAGGAATGGCATCTCGAGGAGGGGGCTTGTACTCCTTGTAAAGCTGGTCATTGTCTGAGTACGAGTACTGGAACAAGTGGTCCAGGCCAGCTGTGAAGTTGCTGGAGTTCATGGACTGGCTGTTGGACAGGTAGTTGTCCTGCTCAGGGTCCTGGAGGACACTTACCACTGAGCTGGTGGTAGCTTCTACTTGCTGTACCAAGTTCAGAGTCTTGTTAACGCTGGGGAGGATCTGGGAGAGGAAAGTGCTCCAATCTTTGATGGCACTGATGTTGCAAATAATCATAATTGCAACGAGGAAAGAGATCTCCAAGTCCGAGAGATTTAAAAGAGAGAGAAAGAGGTGAGAATTGTGCTTAGACCAAACCATGTACTGCAAACTGGGCAGAGAAGGTCTTGCCAGGGCAGGTTTCTCATTTGCAAACTGTTACATGATCCGGTAGGGATGCATCTGTGGTAGGTCGAGCCTCACTCCTGGAAGTGCCCGCAGCAAATCCCTACGGGCATCAAGTTCCTTGAGAAAAAGTAGGTGCTGGAATGATTTTGTCCGCTATCATTTCTGTTCCTCAGCTGTCTCTCCCTGATGCTACTCGCTGACGAAAGCTGGAGAGACGGGATCCTGTAGGTATTTTCAGTCATCTGGAAAAGAAAGATAAATTGCCTTTCTTCAGCTCCTTTTCACAGGCGAAGGTCCTCGGAGAGGCAGGAGTCGCCCCTTTGCCGCCCCTGGACCCTGTGCGGCTG
>NW_008632298.1:0-226 GCF_000691845.1 Merops nubicus
AAACGCGTTGAAACTGAACTGAACCTTCTGTAGAAAGAAAAAAACGAACAAGCGAGCAACCAACCAACAACAACAACAACAACAACAACAAAAATTCCACGCGCAAACACACTTACCACAAGCATTGTTACTCATTTTGTAAAATATTAGTCTTTATTTTCATTTTTTTGTAAAACTTAAAAACATCGTATGCGCATAAAGGAGGAGAAAAAAAAAAAAACAAAAA
>NW_008632299.1:0-4232 GCF_000691845.1 Merops nubicus
TCTTCAGTGGCCTTTCGCTTAGCTGAAGCCATTGAGGTGTTGCCTGCAGTGGGGCCTGTGAGTTTCAGGGAGGCCGTGAGGTGAAGTTTCAGACATGAAGGAGAATTTGCTTCGTCGTAATTAACTGCAATTTATGTCGGGTTTTCCGCCATCTTTTTTGTGTATTTTTTGGGGGAAAAGCATAAAGCATGTATTAATAACAGCTTTAGGATGGAAACGCTTGGCAACTAAAACTTACAGCAGGAGCTACTGCTCTTCAGGTGTGATTATTCGTGCTAAAAGCCACTCTAATCTTTCCAAAAACCCATAATAAAGGAGATTGTGCAGTCTTCCTAGACACCCTGTTTCAGCTCTCCTTAAAACCACAAAAGTTTTCCCCAACTAACCTGCACATTGGTCGTTAATTGAAGTTTGTTGGCCCAGTCTCCAGCAGGTACAAGAACAATTAATAAGCATCAATTTACTCTAACAGATGCTGTATCCTTTCACAGAAAATTACCACGTTGTCCCTTAAACTTTGTTTTTCTAGACTAAATAAATTCTCCTGGGTTTCTGATGTCACGGGCCATATTTTCTACACCTTTTATTCTTTGGCTGCCCCGGACTCTTTTCCACTTCTCATTCTTCCCTTATGAAATAACGAGGTTAATTAGGTAACTGATCTCAGCATGGCGTTCGCCGACTTTGCCGCAGCAGCACCCTGACAGTTCAGATCCCTCTCCTGAGCCCCGTAATCCCCAGATCCTTTTCAGTGCTGCTCTGGGAACAGCTGTTGCCCCTGGTCTCGACGAATTCACGTTGACTTTTTGATTTGTCACTTTCTGTGTCGCCTCGTTCTCAGAGTTCTTATCTTCCTGGGCTTTGGAGTGAGCTTGAGCAGTTTTCCATCCACGGGCCCACCCTTCTCTTCCCAGGCAGCATAAAACCATCAAACACCACGACTTCTTTTTATTGAGACACACCAATTACTCCCAAACATCCACGACTGGCCTCCTAAAGACTGGGAAGTGCATTTTCCAGCCACTGCTGACCAAACGCAGCTTAGTCTCTTCTTATCCTTCTCCTACCTGTTGCTGTCATCTTCCCAAAAAAAGCTTGTGCTCAAGAACTGGTGGCAATTCACTTTATTTGAAGGTTGAAGCAAAGAAGGGACAGTTGTGGGGTTTTTTTTTCCATGCCTTCCTTTATTTGTTCCCCTTTTCTGGCAGCAATAAGGTTTTCTTACCCATAATCATGCCACCTTCAAGTTCTGTATTAATCAAGATATTAAAGAGAGATTCCAATATAGATTCCTCCATCTTTTGAACTAAAAATCATCTGAAACACATTTTGAAAGCTCTTGGTCCTCTCCTAAAGAGTCTGTGTCTGATAGCAGAGGTTCTCCAACACCAAGGTTTGGGCTCCAGCTGCTTTTCAGGTGCCTTGAAAGAGTCCTGATAGTTTAATTCTTTCTATATTCTGTGACAAGTCATTTTTGGAAGAGGAACAGGAGTTTGTTGAAGAGTTTTGTCAACATCTGAACAACCTGCATGACAAGCAAAGTGGTTGAGATTGAAAATTCTCTGCTAATTTCTGCATCACATTTCCTACGCTCTTTTTCTCACCTTTATATTTTCATACATTTTGGCTTTTCAGAAAATGTCCACTATAGTACAAACTCACCTAAGTAATTTTTGGTTAGAAGATGACTTCCCTCTCAACAGACAGGAGGAACTGCTGAGAGATACTGTTCTGCTGAAAGTAGAAAGAGACATTCCTGTGCAGAGCTGTAGAAAATTATAGACTTGCTTGTAGGTCTTTGGGGGTGAAGGGCTGAAGGCCCTGGGGGTGAGGAGCTGGGCAGGAGCCCCCCCAGCCTGGGCTCACCCCCAGCAGCGTGGGCACAGGGCAGGGAGGGGATCCTGCCCCTCTGCCAGCTCTGGGAGACCCCCCTGCAGTGCTGGGGCAGCTCTGGAGTCCTCAGCACAGCAGAGCCAGGGAGCTGCTGGAGCGGGGCCAGAGGAGCCCCAGCAATGCCCCGAGGGGGGAACCCCTCTGCTGGGAGCCCAGCAGGAGAGAGTTGGGCTGGGGCAGCTGAGAGGAGAAGGCTCCAGCTGGGGAGACCCCCTGGGGGATGCCAGGGCTGCCAGGGGCCTGCCAGAAACCTGGGGGGGACTTTTGAACAGGGATTGCTGGGCCAGGACACGTGATGTGAGCAAGATAACAAGGATTGTCCCTACCCAGGTGCAGGACCTTGCACTTGGCCTTGCTGAACCTCATGAGGTTCACACATGCCCACCTCTCAAGCTTGTTGAGGTCCCTCCAGATGGCATCCCGTCCCTCTGGCATGTCCCACCACTCAGCTTGGTGTCATCTGCAAACTTGCTGAGGGTGCCTCAATCCCACATCTAGATCATTGATGAAGATGTTAAACAGTGCTGGTCCCATCACAGACCTCTGAGGGACACCACTTGTCACCCAGCTCCATCTGGACATTGAGCCTTTGGCGGAGAAGCAACTCTTGATTTGGTTGAGGGCAGAGAAAAGGACCTAAAGATGTAGGAGGATCACACGTGGCTTGAAAAATGGCTAAAAATTCAAACGTGGCTAAAAGGCAGGACATGGCCTTCCAGTATCTTAGGGGGGCTACAAGAAAGCTGGGGAGGGACTTTTTAGGATATCGAGTAACAACAGGACTGGGGGGAATGGGGCAAAGCTGGCAGTGGGCAGATTCAGGCTGGATGTGAGGAAGAAGTTCTTCCCCATGAGAGTGGTGAGACCCTGGGATGGGTTGCCCAGGGAGGGGGTTGAGGCCCCATCCCTGGGGGTCTTTAAGGCCAGGCTGGAGGAGGCTCTGGGCAGCCTGATCTAGTGGGAGGTGTCCCTGCTCATGGCAGAGGGGTTGGAACTGGGGGATCCTTGGGGTCCCTTCCAACCCTGACAGATTCTGATCTGTTTTAGCAGAGGACTTTAGAGCCCTAACGGCTCAATGGTTGGACTTGATGATCTTGGAGGTCCCTTCCAACCTAAAGGATTCTATGATTCTATGGGAGGCTACAGGAAACGGCATCCTTCAGAAAACTGGATTTGTGTTTTTATTGAGGGAAACAGAAAGGATTATAAACACGGGGAAGGAAAAAATGGTTGCGTAAAACCCAGAGTTTGACACACAAGTAGCACAAAGAATTAAAAAGCGTAATAACTCATTTTTCAGCCTTGTCAGGAGAAGGAAGCCTGAAGGAGATTTTCTAGAACGAATCGGCTATTGAAATCTAAAAAGAACATGTAGAAAAGACAATATTGGAGCAGGAAACCCCAATGGGTGGTTTGCATCTGTGCTGCCAGCAGAGGAGACTGGGGAAGGGCCCAGAACAGAGGGAAGGGGACAGTAGGTCTGTGAGCAGACCCATTGACCAAGACAACCTTGGCCCTAGGAAAGCCCCAGCCCTCTTCAACCTGTGAATGTACTGGTTATCTCCCAGTATGAAAGACTTCAACGCTGGCATGGTGGGTACCACGTAGTGCTCTGCAGCTCCACTTCCCCTTCCTCCTGCTTGCGCTGAGCTCCCCGTGAGCAGGAACTGCCCAGGCTCAGGGAGGGCAGGATTTGGTGTTTAGAGCACAAAAAGGTGTTCTGTCCAGCCTGGCTCCTCAGTCAGCGGGAGCCAGGGACCTGGCCATGGTGTGGCCAGACTTCTAGATTCTATAGTTTCCCTTTCAGGGCAGCAACCCTCTGAATGAACCACCCCTGTGACCCCAGCATGTCCCAGCTCGGTCCCTGCTCCCGGCAGACTGTCCCCAAAAGCACCAGTGTGGGTGCAGCAGGCCCCAAGTGGAGTTACAGTTCATGGCCCTTCCTGGAAGGGTCTGAGGGCAAGGTGCACGGGGCTCGGCGCAGCCTGGTCTGGCAGGAGGTGTCCCTGCCCGTGGCACGGTCGTGAAGCACCCCTGTGACCCCAGCATGTCCCAGCTCGGTCCCTGCTCCCGGCAGACTGTCCCCAAAAGCACCAGTGTGGGTGCAGCAGGCCCCAAGTGGAGTTACAGTTCATGGCCCTTCCTGGAAGGGTCTGAGGGCAAGGTGCACGGGGCTCGGCGCAGCCTGGTCTGGCAGGAGGTGTCCCTGCCCGTGGCACGGTCGGAACGGGGTGATCCCTTCCACCCCAACCATTCCGTGACTCCATTCCCTGCCGGCGTGCGGAGCTGTCGGGGCAGGATGACGTCCTCAAACCCACGACAGTCACCCGCCGCCCCTT
>NW_008632300.1:0-12342 GCF_000691845.1 Merops nubicus
TTGTAGGTCCTTTCCAACTGGAACTATTCTATTCTATATCTGGATTTCCAGCTAAAATAACATTTTCTTTATAGACTACAGATTTTGGAAGAAGAATAATGTAAATTACAATTGTCTGTGAACACCGTAGCACACGTTCCATCACAATTGTAGGCAACAAATAACCATCCAAGGGTGATTTAAAATCTTGGACTGATCTAGGTACCCAAACAGAGTTTGACAAACGAGTCCATGAACAGAGAACCTAAATGCCAATGGCTGGATGCTCCACGTGTCTCCTCCTCATTTCTTTGAGCTGTGCCATAAAGGCAGTCCTTTAATGCCCCTAACGATATGCAATGACATTTTAAATTGAGTAACACCTTTCTATCCATCTGTTCGTTACACAGGTGAGTCCTGTGGCATTTGTGCTAACTCCACAAATGCCTAAAATCTCCCAGCTTACAGAGAGATTTTTGGCTTTAACTAACCTTCATCAACAGAGGCTTTAGGGATAGGCATGCCACTTTGATGTGAGCTTACCTTTCCATCCTAATTAAAGGGAAGGGAGAGAGAGCTGGGCATTACTTGCTCCCTGAGGGCTCTGGGGGTTAGTCTTTACCTGTCTGTAGCTCAGAGACCTCCTGCATAGCTGATGGGCTTTAGATTGAGCAGAGAAGCCAAGAGAGAAGAGAAACTCACTGCAAGCACCTCTTTACTTGAACCTTGATATTTTAAACAATGCCTGCTGTTATTCAATCTCCACACACATGCTTATTCTATAAGCAGAACAATTATCTTTGATCTTTATACACAGCCACATGGGAAAAATAAGAAAAAAAAAAAAAGGAACCACAGCTTGTTTGGTGTTTTTATGTCTATGAAACACAATGTAACAGTCTGTTAATAAAAAACACATGGCAAACCTAAGGTAAATGGATTTAAAATTATAGTTTCACTGTAAAAAAGTTGTTTGTTTTTTTTTTTTTCTTCCTCATGAATGATAATGCCAAAGCCTGTCATAAAATCTTCCTGAGGATTCTTCAGGAACCTCAAGTGTTTCCAAATAGTTAAGTTTGTACTTAAAATCCTGTAAGCAGCAGCAACATCTTACCATTGCAGTGTTCTCCAAGGTACATTATTTGTTCCAGAACTAGTACAGAAACAGAAGTACTTGGTGAAACAGCTGAACTCCAGTGTGCTGCACCTAGGATACAAACCTACCCACCAAATGCACAAACAAATTAACATTATATTAAAGACTTTGATATAGAGTAGATATAAGCATCCTTTGTTAATATACAGTATGTTTCACAGGCAGGAAAAGAGCATAACACAGCAAAAGATATTCTATATCTAAATTCTGGTACAAGATCTCAATTTTTACATTACTCTCATTTCTAAGCTGTACAGGATTCCATGTTCAATAAATGGACTTTCAAAACCAGCTGCAGCCACATAGCTTTTTCTAGAAGAACTTTGCTATTAAAATCTGCTGGTGGTGGGTGGTTGTTAATAAAGATTTATCTTTATTTATTGTATGCAGTATTATCATGCAGACTGCAGGGTCTGATCTGCCACCTACCCAACCCCCCCACCAACTACTCTGCGAGGCAGGATGGAGACACAGGATTCAGGTATGGAGTCCATCCCATCAGGGAAAATATTTCCTTGATATCTGTGGCCAAGTTAAAGGGATATCTGTATCCAAGTTAAAGGAATGGCCACCTGTACTCTCAGGCTGCACACTTATTTCATGGTAGTGCACACTATAGTAGCACTACTATATAGTTATAGGCTATATAGTTCAAGTGCAGCTGAAATCTGCAGCAAATCATTTTTAAAATTAAAAGCAGCTCATGCAAACTCAAACTATTCTATCAGCAACTGTGTTTCTGAATGCAAGCTCCACTTCTGTTGGACTTGGGGCTCCAAGGAACGGACTCATGACTGAATTTCCCACAGCTTCTCTCTCAATTGCAACAACCCGTTTTGGTGATACAGGCTCGGGTCAGAACTAACCTGGAAAAAGCAGCAGCTCAACTTACCTGTGGGAAATAAAAACCCACAAACTCCAAAAACAATAACAACTATAAAAGTTTCTGCTTCATTTTATGTAAACTATCATCTGTTACTTTATCACTCATTCAGTGATACACCAAGGAAGCCAACTAGTTTAGCAGAAATGGCCAACATATGAAATATAAAGGCATGAAAGAAAGCAACAAAACAAAAAAAGAAAACCAAAAAAAGCCACCCAAATCCCTCTGTTGTTCTGCTATCATTGCCTCTGAAACAAACTAGCAGATGGAAAATGAAGCAGTCTCTCCTTCGCTGAGCCAGCCGCTGCTGCGCTATTGGAAGTCCTTTAATCAGATTTGCTTCATATTCTTTCCAGGGCTGTTGAGTCGTGTCAGCAAAATGTGTTCAGAAAATGCTAACATGCAGCATTTTGTGGTCAATTTGGTGTTTTCGTTTGAACTACCTTTTGCAACCCATGTACCTCCTTCAAAAATGTGGAA
This sequence comes from Merops nubicus, assembly GCF_000691845.1. Classification (NCBI taxonomy): domain Eukaryota; kingdom Metazoa; phylum Chordata; class Aves; order Coraciiformes; family Meropidae; genus Merops; species Merops nubicus. The sequence continues at coordinate 2,502 of NW_008632300.1, forward strand.
AAAAAACAAAAGCCCCAGAATCACTAACCTTGAAAACAAAACTGTTCAAGTTTTAAAAACACATGAGAACTCCTGAGGTCAGGAACTGGCAAACAAGCTCTTAAATATTTTGGCCTTATGTATTCTTTAAGAGACAGACATCTGCTTTATATGTTATGGAACAACAAAGAAAGCAAAGGCTGGACAGTTTGGCAGAGATGCACAGAAGGAGTCGAGCACCTCACACAAGTGGAGCAGGCAGGTTCTTCAGGGGCATCACATGGACACCACCAGGCCACACCAGATAATCAAATTTTTGTAACAAAATAAAAACCATTCAGGTAAAGGAGGTCATTTTTCAGGGCATTTTGAACTAAATATGCCATGTGAAGCAAAACAAAAGAATTAGGTAAGTTCTGTGGGTTTCTCTTTCCACATTGGGTTCTTCACAAACCCTACCACTAACTTTTTAAGGTAACCATCATTAAAAGACAAAGTACTGTAGGAGCAAACCTGTAGTATATAGTAAGAGATGCTTGTTTCCTCATTAGGATATAATGAAATTGATAACTTGAAACCTAATTTTATGAAAAGGTACATTGCATACTCATTTAGTAGAATTATAAATGCTGATGTCCTAACAATGCCTCACCTTACTTTTATCTAAGAAATAGTTGCCTAGTCTCTGACATTCTATTTTTCAGTTAGCTACATAAAGAAAAGCACCGTTACTCCTTTCTTCCTACTCAATACTGAAAAATAAGAAAAAAACCCACTATTTTCCCTGTGTATAATGTGAGAAAAATAGAATTTTTTTTCCATTTTCCTTTTATTATTTATTCTTACACTCTTCACAGATACGTTCTTCCTCTCTTGACACAATATGCTACTTATGTTGCATGCAGTTCACAGCATCTGAAAGGTGCCACAGGGTTTAAATGTTCTTATCAATATATGTTTTTGTGGCATCAGTCTCTCTAATCCTTGGATTTTTTTTACTATCTCCAGAATAATACTTCTACAAGCAAAGGCATGCATTATCATCTAAACCACAGCAATATCAATGAACAAAAGGATATGCCACTTCTGCCATGAGGAAGACCTAAAAGCATTTCAGTAAAGTGAAATATTTTATTCATACCTGAAAAAAAAGCTTTGCAATAAATAAAATACAGGTTTCATTTACAAAAACAAGTTCCTAGTACACAACTATCAGAATCTCTCAGATATGATGGCATAAAAAGCATAGAGCCTTTGGGTTCCTTTCTCCTCCTTTCTGCTATTTCCAGACTGTTGACACTGTACATGCTGGAGACTTCTCAGCTGCTACCTACATTTGGATGAAATACACTGCAGCAAGAATCCCCACACCATTCTCTTTTTTCCCCTCTCCCCACCTTGCACAGGTTTCTTCATATACCTAAAATATTATTAACATTGATTGCTAATCTCCTGTCAAGCAACTTCTGAGAATTACTTGGTGGTTGTAAGGAGGAGTTGTAAAGAGCTACTTGTCTTCCACACTCCTTTTGATCCAGGCTGATTCCTCATAGGAAATTACACCTAGTGGACCATCTAATTGGAAAGTCTCTCCAAATATAATACAGTATAATAAACTATAATACAGTTTAATATAGTAATAGTAGCTGACAGCAGGTGAAATTAGCTGCTGCCCATTCGGCAGAGACCTTTGCTTGCCCCATGAGCAGCTCAACACAGTGAAAGACTTTGGGCTGCTTTGACAGTGTTGCTGCCCCATGAGATGTAGTCTGAGAGTTTGGAACTAGAAAGGTTTGGAGCCCAAAACTCTGGGTCCATTCCCTATAGGGAAAAGGGAAACAGCCCTGGAGATCAGGCAAGACAGGTTAAACATAACTCCACAAAACCATAGCCTTTGAACCTGGTTGTGTTGGGGGACAACCTTTACAAGCTGACCACAGCCATGCACAACATCAGCTGCAAAGGCCAAGAACAGGAAGGCTTCTGTCATTTCCTGTAGAATAAAACCTACAGACATCAAACAATATAAACAAATAATATTGGGAAATTAGCCTAGATTCCTTACAAAGCATAGAAGTAGCCTAATCTGTTTTGCATGAAAGTCACATGGAAAAGTTCCTCATCCATCCCCAGAATAGAAATGGGTGGGTTTGATTGATTTATTCATTTTCCATACATCATTTTTAAAAATGCTGTAAAACCACAGCCAAGCCAATGCCACTGGTTAACTATATCTATGCAGACGTTAGGAGATAAAATGACTCCAACATCAATCTCTTCTTCCACTTTCTCACTGCAAAACACAGCAATAAATTGCAGACAGTTCACCACAAGGCTAAGATGTAATGCTGTAAAAACTTGTATAAAGCTTCAGTACCAAATTTAACTCCGGTGATAACCTGTACCACAAGGTCCTCGTGCTGTGGGAGGAGATGGGTTTGCTGAACAGGAGCTGCAAATCAATTAAAAGTTGCAGTAAATAGCACAATCCCTTAAAAGCATTCTTAGCACAAACATGGTAATGCTCAGGGTTATATTTAGGAAAAGGATATAAATAACTTACAATTGCATTTACAATGCTTCAAGCTTTGCTTAAGGAGGGAACATAACTGAATAGTAATTACAGTTGAGTAGGTTTAAGGAAGTTTCACGGAGGATTTGTTATAAGCACATTTAAAATATAGACTAGCTGCACCGTTGCAATATTAAACCTCTGCTGTTCTGCATGAACCTCCTAACAATAATAAAAAAGAATGCTTTAGTCTGTGTTGAAATATCACTTGTCTGTCTGGTAGTCCACATCCCCCATGCATGAGAGGATGTGGTCAGCAGGAGCAGCTCCAAGGGGGCTGATGTGAGTTGGGGAGCACAGCTGGGACTCCCACACGTGGGGCAAGGGCCAACTCCTGGCTCCTGTGCTCCACTGATGAGCCACAACTTGGCTGTTTCCTTGGTCACATCAGCTACCCAGGGTTATGATTGGAAGAAATGCCAGTACTGACCCACGTGTGGATTATTAACATGGATAATTTGGAATTATCATATAATAATATTATATTTTTCAAGTAAAGGCAAAAGTATAAGTGTGGCTGATGTTTGCAGTTGGGATGTTAGAGAACTATCATCTTATTGATGAAGATGCCTTATAAACCTTGGGATACAAAGAAAATCAATGAGGCAAAGCAATCCTGGTGCTTTCAGAGACAAGTCTTTGAGCTGCAGGTAGTTACACCCAGCTCAGCTTTTACAGAACCCACACTAAACCCCTATGACCATTCCTAAAGAACAACTCACCCTTTACAACCCACACTAACACAGGAATCTGGCTAGTAGCTAATGAAAGCATGCCATTTGCCCTACAGCCTACTGCAAAGGAGCCTGACTGCAAAGATTAAAAGAACTCAGGATAATGTTTCATCAGCTCTCCTCGAGATTTAGATTTAGAAAATTATGGCCTACTAACAATCATGGAATGAATCACATTCCCCTTTAGCAGAGGGCCTCTTCTACACGTAAAGAAGGAACAATAACTGATGTTGGTTGTGTCACCTGCCCAGCACAGAGCCCTACCCCATTTCTACAAACAGAGAAGACGTTCTGGTGGGCACTGAAGATACCTCACTTGTAGGACCAGGTGCAGGTATCTTACACACTATGGCAACCTACCTGTTGATTGCTTCCTTACTGAATAACTTAAACCAATAAAATATGTTTCCCCCTCTCTCACAGGAATTAGCCCCGTTGCAGTTTAATGCACTCACCTTTTCACACACTAGGAAGTGGAAAGAATAGATGTGGACAACACAGAATTAAATGGAGAGGGGGAAAATAGAGAAAGAGATGACCTCAGGCTAACAACACCCGTGCAAGCATAAACACATATATATTTTATAGCCTCAGAACATCACTTTGCCAGCTCCTCATTTAAGGATTGGGTGGCATAACCAGCAGTTACAATGACCACCATTTTCCTACTGGATTAATTTGAAAATTAAGTACATCTTTTGTAAAGGAGGCACGCCAAATTCCAGCACACTCTCAAGCATCTTTTCTTGTGTCCATCCAGGCAACACCAAGACCAGCAGAACCCCAAGAGCAACTGGAGCCTTTGTGTGTGGATAAAGTAGACATAAATTCACTCTTACCATTTTTTACTCGATTTTTCTGTGACAGAAAATGAGGTTGTAGGCTTACTCATTTTGGATTAACAGATTCTCTTCAGCTCCTTACCTAACTACCAAGGATATTCTCCAAGGGCACCACGTTGAAGATTATGTCACTTGAAAAGGATTTTAGTGCAGAGGCTAATTCATTAAAATTGAGAGCTCCTACCTGTGCTTCTCAAAGGCCACCTCATATAACGTCTATGTATTAAAAATATACCCTGGCATTAACAAGCAGAGAATTAAAAGTAGCAAAACTGATAGGCAAGCAAGATTGAGGTTGGATAGTAGGCCATTAGTCTTTTTTTTTTTTCTTTTTTGAAGAAATAAGGCAAGAAATAGATACATTTGTGAAGATTTTTTGAGCAAAACGCTATACAACAGTGGGACATACTGTAGCAAGGATATCACCTTCCTCATTCTGGGAAAATATACATTAGACACACTCAATTTGCATGATAATTATGTCTGCCAGTGTAAACTGTACTGTTACCCATATGCTTGCCTCCTGTTCCTCAACACAATGCTAAGAATCGTGGCTGTTGTTCTGTTCTTTGTTGCTCACTCAGACTCATCTTTGGCACCACGTCTTCAGTATTGAAATAAAACTACCAGCAGCAGCTTTCCCCTTCCCCTGGCAGCTTTGTCCTGGGGGTTTCCAAAACACCTACAAGTGTCCCCCAGAGGTCACTTCACCGAAAGCAAGAAATGACTCAAAATGAATCACAGCAAGAAGACAAGGACATCTGCATGAACAGCTTTAGTGCAAACACCAAAGTATTTTATAGTAAATGGAATTTTATCTTTCTTTTTGTAAAAAGGCATTCCACAAACTGAAGAGAGTAAGCAGAAAAAAAGCTGAACCCTTTGAATTTCATGTACATTTCTCATAGAAACAGGCATTCTATGCCATTCCAAAACCTTATACAGTATTAATTGAGCAAAAATTAATTAAATACATCAACTGAGGACATGATTGGCCATGTATTCTGCGTACAAACTAGAATGAGCACATCCACATAATGTCAACCCCTACAGACTCTAGGCATTCATATAATTTCTACACCTAATTATCATATTTGTCATGCTAAACATGCTATAATTCACATTTTATCTAAATTGTATCACATAACCCATGATTTTGTGCCACAATGTAAGATGATACAGGTGACTTTTTGTTTTCTCTGTTTGCATTTCATTCTGGAAGCAAATTGAGATTCTACAGTGAGGGGATGTAGTGCAACAGTCTTGTTTCACATCTCTAAAGTGTCAGATAGTGTAAAGAGATCAGAGTTCCAGAGAGAAACCTTCCCTAGGCACTTGTCATTATTAGCTTATCACTTTTTAGGACCTCCAAATTCATACCTGTCACAAATACACTTTGAAACAAAAGCAATACCCTTCCTCTTTCCTTTGCAAATGTGATGCTCAAAAAAATCTCCACTTTTTCTGTTCAAAAAGAAATCAAAGTAAATAAGGAGAAATGTGTAGGTCTTGCACTGTGCTGTTATCAGGACTGAATTTAATTGGATGAATTCTCACAGATGGGCTATAAAGTGCAGAAAATGTCTGCAGTGTATAGTAAGAGGAGTTCTAGGGTTTCCAACTTTTCACTACCACTTACTTGAAATTCCACAATCAGCAGTAACTTTCACAGCAGAAAACTAAAACCCATATATTTGGGGTTTTTTTATAGCCAAAGAAGATAATACAGATGCTATTAGACAAGGCTACTTTTCTTTCCACCCAGACTTCCTAAAAATCCAAGATAAATTATATTTTCCATACTATCCTAAAAAGTCAAGATCCCAATCCCCTCTTGTAACTATGTAATCCCAGACAACTGTACTATGTGATATCCTAAACTTATGCCTGTTTTTGGGATTGGGATCCCACAAGTATAAAACTCGACATCTATTTTGGTATATTAGCACCTCTAAGACTGCAAGAAAGGAGCAACTACTTCGAGCTAATATTTCATATTGACAATCCTATGTATTTTGAGTCATTTACCTAAATAACTAAAGCAGGTCACACAATCCACCTCAGTCAAGAATTTGCTCCCAAAGTAACCAGGGACCTCAGATCCTACCAGTCTCCATTTTCCCCCCCTTCAATGGACAATTTTTAATACATCAGCACTGAGAACAAATATTTGACCACTTATCTATAGACAGGTAACTGGTAACAAAAATGAGGGGCATTTCTTCTTTCCTTCCTTTGTTTTCTTTGATCATCACCATGGACCCATCCAGCTTTAATTTGATCTTCTTGAAAAGAATGCCTTGGGAAAAAAGCTTTTTTACTTTTTTTTCCTGGGTGTGATTTTACTTCTGTTCTTTTCCCTTGTCAGCTGTTTAAGTGCAGGAGGACTTACTACCCTCTTGCTACCATCAGCAATGCTCAAAAACCACAAGCACCAATTTTTCTACATGTCCATGCACTTTGGGCACCCTATTTCACTAGTAATCTACAAACAGGCAAAATTGCAGAATTATTTGCATTGCCAAGAGGTGAAATTCCCCCATTACCATCTCCTTTATGAAGAAAATTGAGATTCAGAGTTTAAGTATTACAAAATTCAGGTCCTGCAGGAGACTTGAGTGCACCTATCACACATCAGCTCCATGGCACAGCTATGCAATAGCTACACAGACAATCAACCAACTATGCCAAAGGTGTGTGCCTGACTCCCCCAGGGAAGATTAGAGCTGGGGTTCAGTGCTCTTCCTGAGCTCCAAAGTGTGTCTTGGGGCCTGCTGCCAAAGATAACAAGTAACACGCACCTGAAAATAGGAGAAAAAAAGTATAAACCTGTCTTTAAAAAAAGATAAGGCCATGAGACTTAAATATTTTTTTCCAAAAGGTGTCAATTTGCACATCAGTAAAACAATGATGCAGGTATTGAACCACATTAAGGATGGGCCTTCGGGGCACCTCTTTCCTGCCTGTCTTCAGATGGAAATCGATGTGATACACACAGATTGCACAAGTTGATTTGCATCCTCCATTTCCTGAGGTAAATGGTCAGTAGAAACACTGTCCTCCTCGACTACATCTCAGCTTCATTTTCTCATTTGTTACAGAACAAGGGCTGTTGCATGCTCCAGCCCTGGAGAACATGATGCTGCCACAAAGATACAAGAACAGGGTATAGGCAGCCTGAATCTCTAGACATTTGGAGCCTTCTTTCTGCTCAAGAGGAAAAAGCAAAATAAGATTGAACTGCATTATCTGCTGCATGGCACACAGAGCAACATGAGATTATCACTTTAGAACCCTATTTCTGTCAGATTTAGCCCAACTTATTTGCTTATACATTGGATTCTATGTACAGTGCTTGAGAATGACTGCATGCAAAATTATTTCATGTGCGAGCATTATTAATAGTATCTGGAGGAGGCTGGTTTTGCCTTAAAGAGTAGTTAAATGTGTGTCAGACCCTTTGGGGAATTCTGATCTTAATCCAGCAAAGCATCTTAAGAGGTTGAAGCCTCTCGTATGCTTAAAACCAGACATATGCGAAAGCATTTTGCCAGGCTGCAGTTTTTAATAGCTCCACATATGCTTATAATTAATGCTCTGTGGCTATTTTTCATTATTGGGTTTTTGTGAAAACTGCAGGAGACTTGACAGACCTGTCATAGTCTGCAGTCACTCAACTAAAACTAAGGAAACCCATATTGGTGACATTTAAGGCCATTTGAGCCTGGTAACAGCAGAAATCCAAGCAGTAAAGAAGACAATTTCACAGTGCCTGCTTAACAAAACAACATATAGTCCTGGTGGTGATCAGAATAGTTAACTACAGCAGGAGAGTCACCTTGCTGAAGAGCTGGATGCAGTACTAAAACTACCAGGGCTTTCACTTATCTGGGAATCACTGAAGGGATTTCTCCTTTAAAGTTTTCTGCAAGTTTTACTTGCTACTAATAAGTGCCCCTGAAACAGAAGCCCAGACAGGGTGAGCAGTATGGGTCACTGCTTCCCTGAATGAAAGGGAGATGCACAGGGCAAAGAGACTGGTCCCCACCCACAAGAAACTAATTTTTAACTTTCCTCTTTTCTTAAAATATTTCAATTAAGCATTAGGCTGACTGCTTTCCTTCAAGAGAAAGAGCAGTATGTGCCATGCCACCACATGCAGAGAAGACAATCTGCAGTGTTTCTATACATGCATTGCAGCTGGAAATGGGACTGCAATGCCCATCAGAATACTTGCCCTCCACTCAGACCAGGCAGCCAAGGCAAGATTCACACAGCCAAGGGCATCAGCATAACTTTGCAAATGAAGACTATGCCATGAGGTCCCCAGAAGCCCTAGATATCAGTCACTGGCCTCCACACCACCACACCTTTGCTGTAGCCATTGGCCATGCTCAACAGGGCAAAGATAGTGTCAGTGCATCCATCACTGCTTCAGTATTTCCTCCAGATTCACAGCAATGCCTGTTTGTAGCCCCAAGAGGCAGCCACTTTCTGAATCCCTTCAAGGCCCTGGGAAAAGCCTTCTGCTGAACAAGAGTGCTGCTTTACCACTGCCCCAGGATTACCTTCTAGTGGCAGCACCAGCAGCTGGACCAGGGCTGCAGCACAGGGCACATACATGGGGCTACACACTGAGTGTGAGCTGACCACCTCCACTGCAAGCAGCAGCCATGAAAACTTGTTCATAGACTCCTTAAGGCTGGAAAAGAACTCTAAGATCAAGTCCAACCATCTGCCCAACACTACCATGACCACTTACACACCTCCTGTTTCACACTGAGAACAGGCATATTCCTTAAAAATAAACAATTCTATTCAAACCAGTTCTCTTTAACCAGAATTATTTCAGTTTTCTTCAGCTACATTCTTCCCTGCCATTTTTTCAGGAAAATGGGTCACCAGAGATGGAAAACTGGTAGAAGCACAGGGGAAGACAAGGCTGGGAAGGGAAGGCTTTTAAAGCAAAAGACCTCTCTATCCCCATGCCTGGAGGAGTATGGGGAGAGAAAGGATAAAGTCATACAGCAAAAATTCTGTTACCTGCTTTCATTACTCACCCTCTGATGAAAAGGAAAGCTTAAGTTCAAGTTCCTTCTAGGGGTGACTGAATCTTAATCTAATTCAGCATCAAAAGGTGCACACAACGTTCTGTGCTGGGAGCCACCACGCTGCAACCCGAAGGCAGGAGCTGGGATTGTGTTAAAACCACAGGGAAAAGGGGGACCCAGGTCTGCTGGAGGCAGAGTGCATGCTGAGTTCCCTCCATGGGGTGGTCACAGAATTTTAGATATTCTGTTTCCTAGCATTTAGGAATAGGAATGAAAAGCAGCCCTATTTCATACCTCTAAAGAGGAACTCCTAGAAGCAAACACTACCATCTTTAGATAGGATTAAACAAGCACACATTCTTCCTCAAAATTATAATGCAATTGAGATCAAACTATATGATTTCATTACCTGCATAACAACCTTAGTGAGGTCAGGTGAAAATCAGGGGTTTCTACTGCTGGCTTTGCGTGTAGGACACTATTCCAAACCTCAGCAAGTCTGATCTTCTGCAACCACCACTGACAAAAGACATCAGCTCCAACAGTACAGCCCAGCCTGAGAAAACATCTTGTTGGCCTAGTGCTCTCATTCCAGGCCATTACCCATGACAACTTACAGTAAAAGGCAAGACTATGGAAAATAATGAGTATGTATCCTTCTAC
>NW_008632301.1:0-1081 GCF_000691845.1 Merops nubicus
CTCCCCCCCCCCTCTTTAAACTAGGTTGCAAAGCCGCTGTACCCTGTAACTCCTAAAACTTCTCTCTTTGCTGTGATTTATATTCTATGCTAACAAAAACGGCAACAATATATATATTCGATCCTCCTGTGGCTGACTTTTTTTTTTTTTTTTTTAAAAAAATATTGCTTTTCCTTCTTCCCTTTTATTTTTGGCAAGGAAATTTGCTCCATCTCCAGCAGCAACCACTGCTCCTTTTGATGTTGTGGTACGCCGTGCGCATGCGCTTCACATTAGAATTACTGCACTGGCCAGAATAAGTTGGATCTCTTCTTCTCTTCACTCAAACCCTAAATCATATTAAAAGCTAAAGGGATGCTGAGGGTCCGGAAAAAGGGTTACTTTGGGATCTGGTCGTTCCCTTTAATCATAGCCGTGGTGTGTGCACAGAGGTAAGTGATGAAGGTATCTCTTTAGCTTTGCTTTGAATTGCACTGTATGCTGCTGCCGAGAGGAATGTACAGCCTGGGTGTGAGAAATAATAGAGTGTTTTTCTTTTCTTCAGTGTCAATGACCCTAGTAATATGTCACTGGTAAAAGAGACCGTGGATAGACTGCTGAAGGGCTATGACATTCGCCTGAGGCCAGATTTTGGAGGTAATTTGACTGCTTTTGAATAAGAGATTACATACCCGGGCTGTGTGCCTTTGGTGCGTGTGGGTTTTCAATGTGTTGTGGGTGCTGTTGCTTTGGGGAGTGGGGGGTGTTGCCATTTGCTCAAGCTGTTCCAAAGTTAAGCCCATTGTTAATCAGTTTTCTTAAGACAGGGCGCCCTTAATGCGATCACTTTAAATCTCTTGCATATTTGTAATCGGTCCCTCATTTTGTGTGTGTGCTGATACTTTATTAACCTGTAATTAAACCCTTGCTTGGCTATAGAGATGCCAATCTCCTAAGTTTACCCAACGTTTGTTCCTCTCAGCCTAATGTGCCTGTGATCACGGTTACTATTTTTGAGTACAAGATGTGCTGTTAACCCATACAAAAATGTCATATAACCCCCCGCGTGCGCCTGCTTCGAACTAGTTTGTTTATTTCGGAC